>NW_028261386.1:80078708-80333708 GCF_051295495.1 Thamnophis sirtalis | reverse complement strand
GCTAAAATTGTTCCAATTAATGCTAAATTGCTTGAAGCTTTTGTTACTACTGGCATTACCTCTGCTCCATCCCTTTGTTCCAAAATGCACGATAATGTCACTCTGGTGGATGCCACAATATTTTGCTTTTTCCTCTGGTTACAATAAAAAGAATACTAGTATATGTCTGATGTGCTAGACAATTAGAATGTTCTCTAATTCCAGCATATATTAGATTTGTGCTGTACAGCTTTTACTTCAAACTCACAATTTTTGTTTTTGAAAGATTTAAAAAGTGATAGAACTTTCTGCAAGATCTACTTTGCAAGATCACCAAAAGGACAAATTTTCAAGAAACCAGACACAGTTCTATGAACAAAAAAAGTCTTGGAATATTTACTGGAATTCCTTATTCTGCTTCCTTTCCTCAATTTCTGCTTTCTTGAAAAGATCAATGTGCAAAAGATCAAAAAAATATTTCTGTGTAACGTCTCATTTAAAAGGATACTAAGCATTCACACACATATATGTGTGTTTGTATGTAGTTATATATAAAATAGATACACAAATGCACATACAGATACAAAGATATTGGATTACCTAACAGATATATTACAGGTAGTCCTCGACATATGACCATAATTGAGCCCAACATCTCTTTTGTTAAATGAGAGAATTGTTGAGGAGGTTTTGTCCCATTTTACGAACTTTCTTGCCACAGTTATTAAGTGAATAACTGTTAAATTAGTAACATGCTTGTTAAGTGAATCTGGCTTCCCCATTGACTTTAATTGTCAGTTCTCAAAAATTGATCAATGACCTCGAGATACTGCAAATGTCATAAATATGTGCCAATTTGTAAACTGCCCTAATTTAGAACATGTAAGTTTGGGGTTGCTGCAATGATTGTAAGTATGAAAAACAATCATGTCACTTTTTCAGTGCTCTTGTAACTTTGAACAGTTACTAAACAAATGGATGGAGGGCAAGGACTACCTGTATTAGTTAATTCTTCCTGGAAATCAACTGATAGTTGCTCAGAGAAGTAGCGCCATTTCTCTTTAATTGGATATGTTCAGGTGACAGCTAAGCAGCTGTATATCTTTATTGCTTTAATTTGAATTTCTACATGGACTAGGGATAGGACACAATGACCTACATGACCCCTTCCAGCATGATTCCAATTTAAGATTTTTCCAATGTACTTACTCTTCATAATGACATCAAATATTTTTGTAGGGTCATTTGCTCAGGATCCAAACATATTGGAGAAGTTGTGTGAACTTTCCAATGGGACTTGCATGAATGAAAGAAGCTGCAAACCCTTTAAGAGTCTCTGACCCTCATTAAAACAACAGCTTAAAGAGCTTGCACTGGGGAAATCAGCTCTCTGCTGGAGCAAGGTAAGTGATGTTCAATCCATTTACCAATTTCTCCCTTCAGCGATGGAACATAAATTATGACCACTACAGGGACTGTTTCCTCCCAATAAAATGACTCCAAACAAGTTGTCAGTGCAACAATTGGTAACCTTCCTTTTAAAACCTCCATGTGCTCTCACAACAGTTCACGAGAAAGACAAATAGTGGAGTCTCACAGTTTGATGATATTTGTCGGTATTTTCAAAATGCAGACAAATATAATCAAACTGTGAGGCTCTGCTGTAAGTCTTCCCCGTGAACTGTTGTGAGAACACATGGTGGTTTTAAAAGAAAGGTTATCCATTCTTGGTGATATTATGGCTCTGATATGACTTGCCACAAGGAATCACTTCCTCTCTCTTCCCCACACCAGCATAGTAATATTACTGCTGGGATAGGTATGCATCTCCATAGGAAGTTTCTTTTCAATGGCTTCCTTAAGGCAACATGAAGAATTCTTTTTTTACTTTCAAGTTTTTTGTTTTTTATTTTAAACATCTCATTGCATGGATGGTGTGATACCTGTATATCATACATTTCTATACAAATAAACATAACAATATATTTTGAATAATTACATTTAATTTTCATTTTGTTAACACATACATTTTACTATTGTCCTTCAGTTCTAAACCTTCTCCTAGTTCTTTCATACCTGGTAACATTTTAGTGTCTGTTTTTACTATTATTCCCCTCTTATTTCTACCTCTATTTTAGCCTTTTTTTCCTTTTCCCTCCCATATCACTCTAATATTCAAAAATGTGATCTTTCCTTCTTTTATTATTCAGTATTTCAATATATACTTCTAGTACCAATCACAATCATTCAAGCATTTAATGTATCCGTTCATACTGATATTCTTTCCAATCCTTCAAGCCTTATAATTCTACTACATCTCATTGCATGGATGGTGCTGATGTACAGTAATGATGCAGTCACGGCAAGCTGCTGAAGGTTTTGATGAGGGGTAAGAAGACTGAGTAAGGAGTAAGAAGGGACACAGTGGTTCAGTGGCGAAGGACTGAGCTTGCCCACTCCTGCTTATATGGACTTTTTGCTTAAAGACGAAAAGTGTGACCTGATGATTTATGAATTTGGAAATTTAAAAAGGCTAAAGAGGAAGTTACTTCATAGAAAGAAGTGTAGAAATTAGAATTCTATTTTTTTTCGTGATTCATTTCTTTTCTTTTTTCTTAAAGTTTTTCTTATTTTTCATTGATTTCTTTTCTTTTATTACATTGAACAATTCCAACATGTTTTTAAAGCAATTGCCATTTAACCATCTAAGAATTTATCTTTTATGCTTCTTATAGCACACATAGATATAAAAATCCTAGGCTGTCCAAAAACATAGCTGATGTTTATAGCTACCAGAAAAAAATAATGTTTCTTCTCCTATGGCAAAAAGAGTCCTAATATTGTATGTATTTAATAACCCTGGAATAGGAACTCAAGAGGTTGTTCTTTCTTTGAAATATAAGGATATTAAGTCTGCTTCGGCATTTATTAACACATATCTAGCAAATAATATGCATACACTTTCAATACAGGACTGTTCTATGTAATTTGAAATGCAGCTGAATTAAAAGTTCTTATTTTCATCAATTAAACTTTAAGCAGGACCCCAAGCTGCAATTACATTAGAAGAAGCCATAAGATAATATGAGATTTTATAAGCCAGTAATGAAGGGAGATGAGGAGGGAAAGAGAGATGAATTATCAACAGAGCTTGTAAGAGGCAATAAAAGGAGAATCAAAAGAAAGGGAAAACCAAAACAAATATTGTTCTTTCAAATTAGAATATATTTGTTGATACCTATACCTAGGTAATTAGGCATTTACTGAAACATCCTAAAAGCTGCAGTTAGCTCAGGATAATGTATGATCAAAAAGATCAGATTATCTCTTTCAGCCCCATAAGTGATGAGAGTGGTAGTCACACTTCCCCAACTTCTCTTAATGAGCCACATGCCTATTTAAATTAATATGGCAGCATTAAAAGCCTACTTTACATTTTCCTTCAAGAGCATTAATTAGACTTCAATATGGACAGGGTTTTTTCCCCCTTTTCTCACATAGGGATTATAATGGAAAACATGGCATGGCGACTATCTAATTCTAATTGCATGAAAACAATATTCTTAATCAGGACAGGAGAGAGAATTTTTTAAAATATTTTTTTAATTTTTAATTTAAAACAAACACAACATCAGTTGGTTACAAAAAGACTTTCGTGCATCTCTTCCACAGTCAACAAACATAATTCATATTAACTCAAGCATTTTAACTCAAATATTTATACATGTCACCATCATCATATCTCCATTTTCATTTGACTATAATTGTTTAAGCATCCATCATCATAAAATATACCAAAATTTAATACATAACCACATACTGGCCTTTCAATTACTATTTCTAAAATCCTCCACTAACACTAAATCCTTATGTCCTATTCTAACTAAACATCCATAATATTTAATAACAAAGTTTTCTAATCCTCCTTTCCAAATCACTGTTTAAAATTTACTTCCAGTTTCCTTATGTTATACCCATATCTATATATGCATTGTTATTCTTATCCCTCCTTTATTTGACTATATCCTATATTATAACATTTTCCCCCTAATAATCAAAACTTTAACTGTGTCTAACTTGGTTCTTTTTTTTATTAACCTATATATATAATCCACATAGATTTCTAATCTTCCTTACATGGGTACCATTCAATGTTCATATCCAATTATACTCATCATAACACTACACATTGTATACATTAGTAACATTATCAATTATTTATTTAAACTATATATATATTGTCAATAAATTTCACTGTTTAACTAGTTTTAAATTATATCCTTCCATCTATCAACCTGTATCTTTCCAATAGCAAACAGTCTCATATCTTCTGCCATTTGTGGTGCCAGTCCTCTAATCATCTCCTTGATCAACTTTGCATGGACTCCTCTTAGCAACTCCTTGCTTATAAGATCTTTCATGTAATCTTGATGTCTTTCATCTGTTTCCTTAGTCAGATTATCTTTGATTGTCAGTAGTGTTATCAATGCTATTGCTAATAAAATTTCTTTCTTTAAATCCATAGATTCTTTGTTTTTTTCTTCTTCTGTATATTGCCCTCTGGGATAAATTTCCCCTCCATTTAATTCCTCTTTCAGTATTCCGCTCTTTCCATTTTCAGAGATAAACCAATCACCATAATTATCAGCAAATTTAATCTCTTTGTACTCATTTTCCACTTTGATTTTTTGGGTTTTAACCATCACGTTTTCCATTTGATAAACATCCTCAACTTCTTCATCATATTTTGCTGTTATATGCTCTAAGTCTTCCAGCTTCTTCTCTATCCTCTCATATGTATTTGATAATTTCTGTATTTCTGAAAATATCTTTTCCAAGCTTAAGATTTCTGTTTGCTTTTGAGATTGTGCCATTCTCTCCAGCTAACAAACACAGCTCCTCTAGCTTGGAAGGTTAATAAAATTAAACATAGATTCACAAAAACATTTTGTTTTCTCTTTTCTCTGGTTAAAGATATGCTTCAAAGGGACATCTGTATGCTTCCCTTCTTATCACTCTCTATAACCAAGCAGTGAGACCTTGTAGTGCCAAGCCAAAACAATCAGTGAAGGGAAAAAAGTTCCATTTCCAATACACAAACCTTCCAGCCTCCGAGTAACAGTGTTATTGTTGCAAATTTCCTTAATTTTTTTGTATCTTTTTTGTATTTCAAATTAGAAAAAAGAGTCAGTTTAAGACCATAGGTTACAGGGAATAATAAAAGAAAAAATAGAAGAAGAAAACTTAATCCATTCATTTAAATTCCATCCATGAAGATAGCATTTAAAAAGTAAGATAATCACTGTCCAAAACCATTCCAAATTTAATTTCTCCGCTTGATTCTTCTGTTCTCCAATTTAAATTAATTTTAAGTTTTTTATAGGCAGTCTTTTTTTAAAACAGTAAAAGTTCTTCACCAGCTGGAAACACTTTCCATATCCTTCCATTTTGAAGCCTCCCCGACTTCGTCAAGCTTGGCTGAATTTTTTGTTGCTGGCTTGAAGAACTTCTCTTGCATCGATCAGGGACTTTGCGATGTACCTGAGGTCAGCAAGACGTAGTCTTCCTGTTCATCGTCTCTTCAGGTTTAGGTCCGATTGGACCACTCAGCAAAAGTATTGGCTGCAGTCTTGGAGCATCGAGACCACACGTCCGTATCGTCGCGACATTGGTTTCTCCTCCTCGGAGAGAGAATTGTTTTTTCTTTCCCTCTAGTCTCTGCATTCTGCAAATAATACTTTTGCCATGTTCTAGTTGCATCACTTTTTTTTCACTAGCTATAAATAGGTTAGCATTGTGCCAGTTGTGGTTTATGAAATGCCCTGCATCCTTAGATCATAGTTCAAAGAAATTGCAAGGCTCATCACAAGCTAAAAACTTCCAGTTCTGACTCTGTGGTATAAAAATAAAATCCTTTTTAATGGAAACCCAGAAAATTGAGCAGCTTAGGAAGACACCATCCTAATTCATTGGAATATAAGAAGTGAGGAAAGGTATAGCACAATAAGATGTGCAAGATTCTGTTATTATAGCCAATCTCAATAAAAGTAGTTTAGCCTTTCTGTATAATTGATTTCTTGGTCTGATCTACCTATTGTGTCTGAGAGATCCTTATCCTGCTTTCTTCTATTCCTTTATTCTTTGCTTTATGCACAGATAAAATTGCATGCATAGTGTTGATAATTACAGATATTGGAGTGAATTTGAATCACATGCAGAGGTAATAACCGTTGGCTATAAAAGCTAACTCCTCTAGGTGCATTATTCTGGAACAAAGTCATCCAAGTGTATTTAATATATCATTGCATTATATTTGAAAATCATGCCAATGTATCTATAAATCTATTCAAAATCTATGACAGAAAATGTACAGAGCTATTTATTTCAAGGTGGGTCCCCCTCCACCACCATCCTGGATAACTTGAGGAAACAATATGAAATGTGCTTGTGAATTAATAAGGGCAAAATATGTATAATTCAGAAACAGACAAACCCATTCACCCCCACAGTCCAAAGACTGTTTAAGGAGGTGCCATGGATCTAAAAGACAATGAAATAAAATATCATGGGAAAAAGTCATATTCAAATGCATGCTTCGTAGCTTAAATTGACAATATTTTCAAACATCACCATTTCCTTTCCCCAGTTTCTCAAAAAGCTAAGTGAAACTGACTCATGATTGTTTCATGGCTGCCAATTTGAAAGATAGACTACCAGCATGAAATGAAGAATCTAGGAAATGGAGTGAGCTGAGCCAACTCCACCATTTCAAAGGGAGAAACTAGATTTCACTATAATTGCACAGAATAACTCAGAAGACTTAGAAATAAATTGATAGCGCTCAGATCATGAGAATAAATGGATCTGAGGCTGATTTCAAAATGTGACAAAGTCTCTGGGTGGAAATGTTCTCAGACA
This sequence comes from Thamnophis sirtalis, assembly GCF_051295495.1. Taxonomy (NCBI): domain Eukaryota; kingdom Metazoa; phylum Chordata; class Lepidosauria; order Squamata; family Natricidae; genus Thamnophis; species Thamnophis sirtalis. The sequence continues at coordinate 80,326,811 of NW_028261386.1, read as the reverse complement.
CAAAATATGTTGTGAGATCTCATGGGCCATATTGGTAGTCTTCCTTTAGTAACCACAATTGGGACCAGCAACTAAGTAAATCAGTTGCTATGTGAAACCACAACTATGCTTATTATTTTTCTTTGCTTTACAGACCTGCAAATGTCATAAATATGAGGACAGTGAAGGTTATCAATGCAAGAACATGTTCCTAGTCACATTACTTGTATATTACCATTTTATGGATCTAGGAAGTGTGTCTTTTCCATGGCAGCCCCTGCTCTATACAACACCCTTCCTCCTGAAGTTAACAGATTAACAGAGTTGGAAAGGGTCTTGCAGATAATCTAGCCTAACCCCATGCCCAAGCAGGAGACCCTACATCTGCCTCTACCTAGGATCAAACTTACAACCTCCTGATTGTGAGGCAACAGCTCCACCTTTAGGCCACCAGGGCAACACCTTCCCGCCCCCCCCAAAAATCTTCTGTAAAACACTTAAGATGTGGCTTTTCTCCCAAGTGCTGGGAGAGGGTGAGATTGACAAAATGACTTACCGATAGACTGCATGTGAAAGTTTAACTATGGTATCAAATTTTAATGTTTGTGCTTTTAATAGATATCTGAATGCATTAATGGTACATCAGGGATGTTTTAATTGTGGGTTGCAAGCCGTCCAGAGTTCAGTATAAGATAGGAAGTTATATGTTTTAAATAAATAAAACTGGTTGCAAAGTTGTTTCTTGAACACCATCCTAATTGTGAACTTCGTTAAACAAGGAGCCCACGTACAACAAACTGACCAGAACCAACACTGCATGATCAGTTATTAGAAAGAACAATGCTGTGAGAAATATCAGGAGTTGCCAGGATGGCAAGTTAAAAACCAAACCTCTGATGCTGGAATAATCCCTTACAAAGCCAATTGCCTTGCTCAATCAAGTCTTTAACGCAAATATTGAGAGCAAAAGCAAGCAGACGTTTGAGTACTTATCCCATCTGAGCACTTGAAACAAATAGCTAAAATAAAAAGATAAACAATGCCATCTGCATACTGTTTTTATGCCTAGGCAAGGAGTTCTCTTCTCTGACTGAACGAGCAATAAACCCTGCTTGTTTGCTTCACAAAGCTGAGTTGATCTGTCAAGGAGACAGGAGGAAGTCACAGTCCTCTCTCCCAATCGACCTTCTCTTAATAGAAAACTCTGAATGGAAGTGGCTTCCTTTGGCCAATGATGTTGTGATCAATATCTTTATATAATGGTCCATTTGACCTGGAATAACTAATCCTTCCCTGGAAAATATTTCATTGCTAATCAGCATTGATTTATCTATTCTTTCTGCTCCACTTTTAACTATTGCTATAAATATTGTCAGAAAAGGGTCATGTCCTCAAGGCGGACATTCTTTTTTTAACAATGTTCAGCTGATATCCCTTAAAACAACAACAACAATATATTGGTAGCCAGGGTTATAGATTTGGCAGTTTGCCTTTTGTAATTATGTCACGCTTTGTGTCTTCATGGCAACACTGCCATTGAAGAAAACAATGTTTTTGATATCAGGAATTGGGAGGAGAGGGTTGAGATTAGCTGATGGCTTTCTCTCCCCCCCCTCGCAACCCCCCCCCCCAAAGGTTTTTAAATTGCATGCACAAGCTAAGAACAGCCAGTGGAAAATGGTGTTTTCTCCTCCTTTCTTTTATGTTCTTCCTTTTCATCACAAAATTAGTTAAAGAGAAAAAAACAGAAGATTGCAAAGACACATGTCATGCAGATAGTGGCAAGAGCCCTCCTATTAGAAAACCATAAGAGCATTAACATATTTAGCAGACTTCCCTCCCCCATCAGTGTGTTGGAACGACAACTCCAGATTCTCCTTGGCCTTTCAGCATGTCTGCATTTTCTTGGAACTCTAGTCTCAACTTAGTTGAGGACACCAAAATGAGGAAAAGATTGTATACAGCAGAGAAAAAGAGACTGAGTTTGGAAAGGATGTCCCTCTATGTAGTTGGTCTACAGATTTTAAAATTCCAGTCCTGGAATAAATTAATAAAACTCAACTTAATTAAAAGCAGAAAGCTAATTTTTAAAAGGTCTAATTAGAGAACCACTACTGAGCTATTGTCAACCACAGCCCAAAGCAGTGGTGGGTTTCCATTTTTTTTACTACAAGTTTGCTCATGCACATGTGCACACGATGCTTCTGCGCATGAGCAGAAGCATCCAGATGGGTACTACTACCAGTTTGCCCAATCCAGACCAGGAACAACCCACCTCTGGCTCAGAGTTTCTCTTTTGTTGCCTGAGCTCCATGGAGTATTATTTATGTATAGGGAGCTGCAGAAAAGCGTGGATAATAGTCATGTTGCAGTTGATCAGTGTTGTACAATGCCTCTGTACATACCACCACTACTGAAAAGTCTACAGCAGGGGGGCTTAATATTGTGGAAGAATATATTCCACAGAATGCTGTTGTAATTTCTACTTTTCAAAACCAGAAAGACCTCATGAAAGCGATTCGCTTACCTCTTACCTTTGGCCTTTTGAAAATAGTTGACAGTAATTTCTGAGTTTCATCTTTTGCAGCATGTGTGCATATACACTAGAAAATACAAAATGAAACCCGGTGGTCCACTTTTCCAACAGATTACAAATGCTCTCTGTAAACCAAATTTTGCAAGGTTTCAGAATCATGGGGAAAAGCACATATCTTTAAAATTGATTTTATTGCTCGCCTCCAAAAGCATAATTAAATCTGATGCAGGAGTGGTTTTGAAAAGGATTTTGATCCAAGCCAAGCAGAGGTGGGCTACACTTACATTCACAAGTGGTCTGCTAGTTGTGAGCACGTGTGCGCTAGCTTTTCTCACACGCGCCCCTTTGGGAGTGAAATGAAGCTTCACAGAAGTAGGTAATCAACTCAGGCAGCTCTGGTGATTAAAGCAGGGGGAAACTCAGCTGGGCAGCGAGGGTGAAAGGAATGAGCCAGAAAGTTAATTATAAATGGATAGCTTAGTACAAGGGCAGGTGGACAATGAAAGCTAAGGGCTCACCCGAACCTGCACGACCACGCAGTAGCTCACCATTGAAGCCAAGTATTCATCCAATAATAAATAAGATGCAACAATATTATCCCAGGAGATAATATACAATTGCTTAGTATGAAAGATTTTATTCAACATGTATTTATTGCATAAATTCAATATATAGAGAAGTGATAAACAGCTTTTATTATCCAGCTGCTTGGATGATATTCTGTTGGTGATGGTCAATTTTCCAAAATATCAAAAAGTGAAATACTGAAGGAAGGATCATAACAAGGAATCACAACGTATGTATCAACTGGTTGGGATAGCCATTAATTGTGCAAATAATTCACCCAGAACCAGGTGGAACAGAAGCAGAAGACAAGTTTTAACTATTCAAGCCACAAATTCAAATACAAAATATAAAGAAGTAATGCTGGTTCATTTTAAGACATGTACAGATTTTTGTAGATGTTGGGATGCCTAAATAAAACCCTCCACACTGCTTAGTATAATGGGGTTTGGTTGCCTGCCAATGCATGCATGCTTTCAATGAAACACCTCCATCTTTGCTAAGATGGCATATTGCTTCAGCAGCCTCAATTAGCCTTTCACAGCAAAACATTCTGTTAAATTAAAATTGTTAATGCTGATAGGTTAATTTGAATACTTGATGCTGAATTAAATGAATTATTCATTTAAGCATACTCATCCTTTTACATGTATGGCATTTAAATTCGTCTTTTAAAAATGGAGGAAATTATTTCATAATATTTTCACTGAATTATATATTCAACAAATTCCACAATATATTTTTAAAACTATAGCTCCATATTAAGCACCTCAAAGTTTGTACTGACTTTCCTTTTGTCTGTTTAATTTAAAAAAAAAACAAGGATAATAATTATGATCCATTAAAATATCCTAAATCCATAATTGGTCAATAGCTTTATTAGAACCAATCCAAACCTCACTAAGAATGTGTAAGGTTTTAATGTCTACAGAGGAAATATAGTGCTGGATGATGAAAATCTCAAGCTGGATAGCAATCAATAGGTACTGTGAGCTGAATAGCAATTAAAGATTTCCAAAGGTCTGGTTATTATGTTACCATATAAAAAGAAATCCAATACTGCAAAAATATAATTAGAATGAGATTAGCTATGTGTGGAAGCTTTACATTTGGAAAGATGAAAGGAATCAAGTACAGACTGACAGCCTGGGAATCAACAAATTGAAATAGGATTTGGATACTTTCAGTCAAAAGATAATAGCAATAGCACTTAGATGTATATACCACTTTACATCCTATAAGTGGCTTACAGAATCAGCATATTGCCCCCAACGATTTGGGTTCTCATTTTATCCATCTTAGAAGGATGGGAGACCAAGTCATCTTTGAGCCTGGTGAGATGTGAACTGCCAAATTGCAGGCAGCTGGCAGTCAGCAGAAGTAGCCTGCAGTACTGCACTCTAACCACTGAGCCAACATGGCTCATACCCATGAGTGATAATTATCCATTGATAATTACCAGCAATACCTTTACTATTCAGGACACAAAAACAAAGAAAGGAAGACTCTGCTTTTATATTCTGGATATAGGATATATCAAAGGCATTACTTACTGTATGTACAATGCAGTCAATGATAATATCAATTAGATTTTGCAAACAACCTTTTAATATAATGGTTATTCAAATCCAGGGCCTAATCATTGATGCAGAATTAGAGGAAGTGTATGTGTTTTATAGACAAGTTCAATCTAAAACTGACAGAAGATGCAAGGAAGACATTGTATACACATGTTTTTGGAAACTGAAACACTGACGTTACAAATAGCAATGAAGAAAATGTAGTTAAGTGTATGCTTTAGGAAACAGAAATGAAACGGGAGAAGGATAATCAGTTTCTGTCAATTCAATTTTTACATTCTTCAAACAACTAAAATGACATTCAAAATGAAATACATGGATCTCGCCAGATGGAGCACACACAGAAACAAGATTGACTATATTCAAAGACATGAAAGAGCTCAGTTACAACAGGAAAAATAAGTATAATAAGTATAATTGTGCGATGGATGATGAATCAATCAATCAGTCATATTTATTTGATCAATGAGGGAAAACTTTAAAGGAACAAAACAAACAGGTTAGGTTTATTTAGGTTTAGGTTTATTTAGCTTGTATGCCGCCCTACTCCCGAGAGACTCAGGGTGGCTAACAATAAGAAAGGGAAGGGGGTACAAAAATAAAAACAACAATTAAAAATTCAGCAACATTCATAACATCAGATGTGGCTGGATAAATCAACAGCCCCAGGCCTGCCGGAACAGCCAGGTCTTAGTTGCTTTGCGAAAGGCCGGAAAGGTAGTAAGGGTCCGGATCTCAATGGGGAGATCGTTCCATAGGGCCAGAGCAGCCACAGAGAAGGCCCTCCCCCGGGGAGTCACCAGCCGACATTGGCCGGCAGATGGAATCCGGAGGAGGCCTAGTCTGTGGGATCTAATAGGTCTTTGGGAGGTGACTGACAGGAGGTGGTCTCTCAGGTAGCCTGGTCCGATACCATGTAGGGCTTTAAAAGTAACGGCTAGCACCTTGAAACATGTCTGGAGACCAATGGGAAGCCAGTGCAGCTCACGGAGGATAGGTGTAACTTGGGTGTACCGAGGTGCACCCACAATCACTCGCGCGGCTGCATTCTGGAGTAGCTGAATTCTTCGAACACTCTTCAAGGGCAGCCCCATGTAGAGTGTGTTACAGTAATCCAGTCTTGAGGTGATGATGGCATGAGTGACTATCCGAAGGGCCTCCCAGTCCAGATAGGGTCGCAATTGGTGCACCAGGCGAACCTGGGCAAAGGCCCCCTGGTCACAGCCGATAGATGATGTTCTAGAGTCAGCTGCGGATCCAGGAGGACTCCCAAATTGCGAGTCCTCTCAGAGGGCGTATAATTTCACCCCCCAGGCTGAGAGATGGAATAGCTGGAACATGCTTGGGAGGGAGCATGAATAGCCACTCGGTCTTGTTGGGATTGAGCGCAAGCTTGTTCGTTCTCATCCAGACCCTGACAGCCTCCAGGCACTCGCACATCACTTCTACCGCTTCACTGAGTTGGTACGGGGCGGACAGATACAATTGTGTATTGTCCGCATATTGATGATATTTAATCCCGTGCCGGCGTATGATCTCACCCAGCGGCTTCATGTAGATGTTAAATAGGAGGGGGGACAGGACCGAACCCTGCAGCACCCCGTAATTGAGGGGCCTAGGGGTCGATCTCTGCCCTCCGACCAACACCGACTGCGACCTGTCCGAGAGGTAGGAGGAGAACCACCAAAAAACGATGGTATCGAAGGCCGCTGAGAGGTCAAGAAGCACAAGGATAGAGGAGTGACCCCTATTCCTGGCTCACCAGAGATCATCGATCAGCGCGACCAAAGCAGTTTCCGTGCTGTAACCAGGCCTGAAACCAGACTGAAAGGAATCCAGAATCCATCCAAGGACCGTCGGAGTTGAAAGGCCACCACTTTCTCAACAACCTTCCCTACAAAGGGGAGGTTGGAGACTGGACGATAGTTACTCAAAATGGCTGGATCCAGAGAAGGTTTCTTCAGGAGGGGTCCCACACCGCATCCTTTAGGAGGTGCGGGAAGGACCCCTCCGGAGAGAGGTGTTAACTATCGTCTGTATCCAGCCACGTGTCACCTCCCTGTATACAGGTGGAGGCACTCACCGCTCCCATGGCCTTGTCCACTTCCTCAGGAGCAACAAGTTGAAACTCGCTCCATAAAATTCGCTCAAGACCTTCCCCCGGTACCTCGGCTGGTACCGTGCAATTGGAGTCCAGATCTGTCCGAATCCGAGCAACTTTATCCGTTAGAAACTGAACAAATTCCTCAGCTCTACCTTGTAAAGGGTTGTCCGCATCCCTCCCTTTCAAGAGGGAGCAGGCTATTCTAAACAAGGCGGCTGGGCGCGATTCAGCGGATGCAATAAGAGCGGCAAAATGCGCACATTTCGCCACCCGTATTGCCACGAGATAGGTCCTGATAAAGGCTCTCATCAGTGCTTGGTCTGACTCGGAGTTACTGGCCCTCCAGCGGCGCTCTAGGCATCTCTTTTGGTGCTTCATCTCCCAGAGTTCCTTGGTGAACCAAGGAGCTCTCCTGGATCCACTACCTCGGAGAGGCCACAAAGGCGCAATCCGGTTTTGAATCAATATACTAACAACTAACAGATTAAGCTTGGAACTGATTTCAGAGCTGGCAGATGTGATCCCGGAACCATTGAACCATATCTTTCAAAGACCATGGAGCACTGTAGAACTACTAGAAGACTGGAAAAGAGCTGATGTTCCCATCTTCAAAAAGGCAGCCAGGGGAGGGGGTGGATCCAGGAAACTGCAGACCAATCAGTCTGACAAATACTGGGGATCCTAGAAAAGATAATCAAGCAACAGGTCTATGAACACCTAGAAGCAAGCAAAGTTATAACCAGAAGCAAACATGGATTTGTTAAAAACAAATCATGTCTAACAAATCTTATTTCATTCTTTGATAAAATTAGTGACAAAATTAGCAAAATTCTGAGGACATAGTAGAGTTGGATTTCAGTAAGGCATTTGACAAAGTAGACTACTTCTTGGTAAGATAGAAAATGTGGTATAGACAGTTCTGGATGCTCCATCATTGGATGCTTTTAAGAAGAAATTGGACAACTATTTGTCCAAAATGGTACAGGGTCTCCTGCTTAAGGAACCTTGGAAGACCTCCAAGGTTCCTTCCAACTCTGTTTTTTCTGTTATTCTGTTAGCAAAATAAATATGGAATATAACATTCACTCCTCTATTGCTATGTTTCTATAATTGTTACCTTATTGACAAACTAAAACTTTAATAGGCATGAAATAAAAATAAAAATGATATATCAGCTATAGTTAAAATGTATCAGAACCAAGTAATATTCTAAAACAAATGGAAATATGTTTTGACCAATTATATCTTACTTTCATCTCAACATCACAAAATTCAGGCATAATGAATGGTTTTAAATCCTGTAGATGTAAACATTTATCTGGCCTCCCAAGGAATTTATCTGTTAGAAGTAAAATGTAGTTTGACCTGATCTCCCTGTAAAATTTACAGCATAGAAATACATGTGAGATGGTTTCAACTTTCTTATTACCACATGGGCAAATACGCTCAGTTACAGGGATTTTACTGTATCTGCCTTGAAGAAATGCAGATGAAAGAATGTTAAATTTAGCTTTAAAGAATGTGATAACTGAGTTTAGGGTAGGTAAGAAAAGGTCAGATTTGAAGAATATGGTAAAAAGACTGGTTCCGGGTCAGGAAAGGGTTGAGTCAAAGCTGCTTGTCTTTGTTTTCTGTGCCAGCACTGCCAGCTGTCGACCAACAAGAAAACAAGTTAAATGCTTGCCACAATCCAATCACAGGCAAATCTGAGAATTTCTAAAAGAAAAAGTTCTTTTTACCAATATCTTAAGATGGCAGTAATATAGAGAGTCAAAGCCTCGGCACAGGCTGAGGCCAGGAATCCAGTAAACAAGTGATAAATCTCAGGGGCGGGGAGAGTCATGGTGAGAGGAAATCCAGTAGTTTTTCTAAACACAGCAGAATGAGTCTAGGACAAGTTGCTGAGGAATGGGACAATTTGCCACAGCCAACTTGCCATCTTGCTGTAGCCAACTCACCATGGTCAATTCACCACAGGATAACTTGCTATGGGACAATTCCACATGAGATAATTCAAAACAATAAATGTTCCCTGCTACTATTTCTTTGACATTATTTCCATTAACAAAGAAACAGTGGAGGGTAACATTTATCACATGGAATTATCCTGCATGGAATTTGCCATGGTGAGTTGGCTGTGGTGAGATGGTGAGTTGTTCCATCCCATCGCAACATAAGCCCCATAGAATTGAAGCTTGAAAAATTATTCTTGGCACTTTATTTTTCAGGAACATTGCAACTAACTAAGCCAGGACAAGTCTCCACCCAAATGAATGCACAACGAATTACTTATTAGAGTCTTGCTGGAATTTTTGCCAGTTTACCTGACCTGAAGAACAAAAGCCTCTGCCCTTGTGCCTTTAAAGTATGCCTCTGCTTAAGTAGATGGCTGACTTTTACAGAAGCCATACTTCTGTACTGCTATAGTAGTTTACATGTTATTTTAAGGCAGGGAGTCTTAGAGATTTGTGGGATCTGCCTCAGCCAAAGAGGAGTCATTGTCTTCAACACCATTGGAATCACCCATTCCAGGATTATTATCTCTAGATTCCCATTGCTCTAGTTCTTCCCCCTCATCTGAAGGCAAATCCAGCAGAACGAACGAACGAACATACATACATACATACATACATACATACATACATACATACATACATACATGCTGGTCTTGTTGTATTCAGGTCTTTTCTGGTATAAGACTGAAATTGTCTGGGCAACATTTCGGCGATATCTCACTTGCCATTTTCAGGCTGCTGTTTTCGGCTTCATGTTTGTGCGAGCTCCGACCACGCTTTACTCACACAAACATGAAGCCAAAAACACCAGCCTGAAGATGGCAAGTGAGACCTTGCTGAAAAGTTGCCAAGACAATCTCAATCTTACATGGGAAAAACCCCAGAAAGGTCTTGGGCTTAAAGCGTGGTCAGAGTTGCTGTCTTTCTACAAAACTTGGTGGGGGGGTGTGGAGTGCTGGCTTTGTTTCAGTAAGTGGAATGATTGGTCGTGTGGTTGTATCATGATTGGTAGATTGGTGCTGGCTGTGTGTTCATTGTATTGTAACGGCCTGGGTGGTGGGTGGGGCTCGTTTGTACAACCACACAACCAATTATTCCATTTACTGAAACAAAGCCAGCACTCCACACACACCCAAGATTTATAGAAATATGGCAGCTCTGACCACGCTTTAAGTCCAAGACCTTTCCGGGTCTTTTCCCATGTTAGATTGAGATTGTCTTGGCAATGTTTCAGCGAGGTCTTACTCACCATCTTCAGGCTTATTTTGGGCTTAAAACATCGTTGGAGCTGATTAAAAAGACAAATAGTGGATAAACAAGTATCAGTTATTGACAATGATGTGTCCCCAAATTGAACTTCTGGATCAATTTGCTTGCGTAATATAATATATACTCAGTCCTGAATTCTGATTTGGTGTAAGTTGGGCTTTAAAATTTGATGAAGAATGGGACAGAGGAATGCAGGCAAGTGATCAAATTCTATGTTGACCCTTCCCAACGAAGATCATTCCTCCCTTCTCAAAAACAAACACTATTCTCAGCAATTGTGACCCTACAAAGGTTTTGCTCCATCATTCTGATTGGATGCTGATATTAGTCTGTCTAGCCTTGAGCTACAGCCTGCATCAGAATTAAAAGAGAATTTTGCAAATAATTACATTCATTATCATCAGTCACTGGGTTCACAAGGCATAGCTTGATTTTTCCATCATTTATTAAATTAGCCACACATCATGGTAAACTAAAAGCAAGAAACCATAAATATTAGCATAATGGGTGAACACAGCAAATATGATGTGAAATTTCCCCTGCATATGTTTCCGTGAGGAAGGAAAAATAATATTTGAATTTGCACAGCCATTAGAATTATCCTGATTGGCAGGCAACAGCAATCACATGTCATCATGGTTAGCACTTTGGATTGAATAACTTCGCAGTACTTTGGAAAATAAAATATATGTAATAATACTATGGCGACACAAGTTTTTGGTTGATAGAGTTAACTACAGAATTACAATGAAATTGCTTTTGATTACCTTTGGGACTCTGGTTGCATTGCTGAGAAGTTACATTACTAAATAAATCCATATATATTTGCGAAATAATGTATAATTTATGGAAGGTTAGCAGAGTTCAAGGTCTATTCCTAGTTCACTGCAGAATAATAATATACCTGAAGTACTGTATTTCATGAAAAGAAGGAATAGAATGTGTTAGAATTCATTGTTGGAAAGTATTTTTATGCAGCAATTACAGTAGTATACAGCCAGTAGATGGCAGTGTTTGGATCTATAGTATATACTCTATGCCAGTGGTTCTCAACCTGTAGGTCGGGACCCCTTTGGGGGTCGAATGACCCTTTCACAGGGGTCGCCTAAGACCATCGGAAAACTCATATTTTCAAAAAAATACCGAAAACATAAAATAATTTTATGGTTGGGGGTCACCACAACATGAGGAACTGTATTATAGGGTTGTGGTATTAGGAAGGTTGAGACCCACTGCTCTATGCTCTTTGTTCTAAATAGTTTCCTGTTTTCCTGTTACAGTTAAATAGTTGAGCAGTAAAATACATGGTGACTGTATTCTTTGTTTGCTCTGTGTGGTGCTTTATATAAACAGAATTTCTAACAGAATGTTCTGAAATCAAACTATGAACAACCAGGACATTAGTTCACACTCCAAATAGCTACAAAAAGTGAAACAGATAATATTGATTGGTAGCATTGTTTATCAAGTTCTAAGATGACACAGGTTGATCTTAATTAAGATTACATCATATCTATGTCTTTGCACAATTATAAAAGAAACTGAGAATCTTCAGCTGAATTGTTGCAGGAAATTACAGGCTTAGACTTCTCAGGATACAGGAGTAATTTATTTGGCAGCCAGGTTCAGAAAGCTAGCCCATGACTAGCATTGCAAGTTCTGAACAACCTTCATTATCGAAGCATGCATTCTTATACATTCTCAAAGGCAGCATAACACAGAAACACTTAACTCATTTCTTATTGGTTACCTTGAGGAAAAAGCCTTATAAGGAGATGAAGTCTTACTTCTCCTTTTGTCTTGGGACCCAGGTATGGACTATGTGTCTTTATACGAACTTTAATTGAACCTTGTGGTTTTGGACTTTTGACATAGGGACATTTGCTGGAACATTTTGTGGTTGAAGGCTGATGACATTTCCCTGTCCCTTTAAGCAAGTTTCTAACTGTCCCTTTTGCCACGTCTTTGTTTTTATATTTTAATCCATATTTTATTCTACTTTAATACAACTCATTAAGGACTGTTGGATGCAATGAAAAGCAAAGCATAAACGAACTAATATAGGAACTAATGTATATAGGAGTAAGAGATTAAAATCAGTTGACTAAAGCCATAACACAACAAAACCACAATATAAAACAATGATTTCATAATCAATAAATTTAAGAGTTAAATATGTAGTCAGATCCTAAATTATTGCTGAAATAAAGTCAACTTTGGTGCCTGATATCAGATTGTCATGAGATGTTTTCACTGGATGGAAAAATTTGATTTTAGTACGACAGTGTCTGAAGACAATGTAATCTCAATTCGCTCTCTTGATGTCTACTGAATTGCCAACTCCACTTGCCAGTATTGTTCTTAGGTTCTTTTCTTTTCCTTTTTTAAAAATCAAACTTTTCCCATGCTGTAAAGCAAGGACCAGCCTCAAGCTCTTTCTCTATTTCCAACAGTAATCCTGGGTCTCTTCTACATCTCAAATGTATTGTAGAAAACGATTTGTGGAGGCTGAAATCCACAAGGAAGTGGGAAGTGTTTCCAACTGAACTAAAAAATATGCCAGTAGAAAGATGAAGTGGTATAGAACTGTTGGAAGAAATGTTCGGCTCCAAGTGGGGAAAAAGACACTGGAGGCATGGAGGCTACTTAGAAAGATGGTTTAATGGTGGACAGGACTGCATGGCTTGAGGTCCTGGGGGGAAAAGGTGATCACATGCTTCCAGGTGTTGGGTAAAGAAGGAGAGTTGAGGGAGGGGCTTGCAGGGCTTTTTATAATCTGTTCAGCCCCACCTATCTGCCTCCTGCTCCTGTGCAAGAAATGTATTCTGATTGATTGTCAAACTGACATGGGGCCATGCAGGGACAACTCTCTAGGCTGAGTCCAGGTTTGGTTGAATTCTCAGATGCCATGTAGTCAGTTGGGTAAAGGGCTTATACTAGCATGCCTTGATTCCATCACCCTGGAGCTGAAGGGGAGAACACTTTATTATGTAAAGGGACTGGCTTGGCCACCTTAATGGCCCATTGACAAAAAAGGGGGGAGGCAGGAAGCTGCAGGAAATTTCTCTTTAAAACGTTTCTCCTTTTTCACATCCAGGGAAACATAATATTCTGCCTTTTCAATATTTCCTAGGATATTTCATTTTTCTAGGAGAGGGCTGGGTGATAACTTCCTACAGAACAATGTTTCTTAACCTTAACAACTTTAAATTTATGGACCTCAACTTCCAGAATTCCTTAGGTAGCATAATGAAAGTTAAAGTTCTCACATCTTAAAGTTGCTAAGGTTGAGAAACACCAATACAGATAGTCCCGGCTTAAAGGCTTAGCAACTGTTCAAAGTAACAATGGACACAAAAAAGTTATTTACAACCCAAATTCAAAGTTCCAACAGTCTGTTTATTCTGCAATCATATGATCACATTTTGGGTGTTCAGCAACCAACCTGCATTATGGCCATTTACAGCATCCCGCAGACATATGACCAAAATTTACAAAGTCTTTTACTGGTTTTCAGCAAATAAATGCCCACTATGAAAAATAAGTTTACTTAACATCTGTGGTATTTGCTTAACAATTGCAGCATTTGTTTAATGATTTCTGCAAAAAGAAGTCAGAAAATCAGATCAATCTAACTGTAACTTTGGAACTGGACATTATGGAAAGGTGGGAATTTGAAGAACTATGTGAAATTATAAAAATATATATGCATAAATCATTAAAATCAAATCTAAATAAAATTTTGAACTCAGAGAAGCAGGAACTGAAAGAAGAAATGAAGGAAGAAGAGGAGAGGGATAATGAAGGGGTAGAAACGGTGGAAAATAAAAAGCAGACAAAAAACTTCACTGGGTTTGACAGTGGTATAGGGAAAATTGAAAAGGGGTATGTATCCCAATAAAAGGAAATAAAAAGCAGACAAAAGATTTTACTGAGGTTGACAGTGGCATAGGGAAAAATGTAGAGGGCTTATGCCCCAACAAAGGGAAACACAAAAGATTTCACTGGGTTTGACAGTGGCTTGGGGAAAATTGAAGAGGGTGGACATGTCAAAACAAAAAAAGGGAGAAGTGGGACAAAGGACTTACTAAGACTTACTAGGAAAAAATCAGGCAACTAGAAATTGTTATATGGGGAACTATAAAGCTGAGTTATGTGGTTTACTCCTATACATGATAATAAAATTGAGTTGCTAACTGATTGGAAATATAATTAAATAAAGGTTAAAATATATGGAATATGGACAAATATGAAACTGTTATGGGGAGAATGTAAAGCAGAGGTATATGATTCACTTTTATACATGATGATTAAACTGAGTTGCTAATTGATTGAATATGACAATGGAAGGACAATTAAGTACAGGTTAAAATATATGAAAAATTGATACATATAGAACTCCTAAGATGATAGACAAAGTGAGATGTGTACCGCTTGTTATTCTATATAGTAGATTAAGGGAATTGTAATGAACATTGAACAGTAAGTTTGTTATTTAAAGACAATTAAGGGTAACCTTAATTTGCCTTAAACCTTAAAGCCTTCCATCCTTCCGGATGAGGACCCGGATTGTTGTTGGGGGCAATATGCTGACTCTGTAAACCGCTTAGAGAGGGCTGAAAGCCCTATGAAGCGGTATATAAGTCTAACTGCTATTGCTATTGCTATTGCTAACCTAAGCCAAGATATGGAAAAATGGAGAGGGAACATGAAATATACCTACAATGGAGCTAGCTCAGAGGCTGAAATACATCAAGTAAATGAGTTGAAGAATGTGAAGTAGAGGAGAGAGGTAAGGGAAGAGAGGGATAGGAGAGAGGGTAGGGGGAAAGAGGAGGAGAGAAAGAAAGGGGAAGTAGAGAAGAGAAGGACGACAGAGAGAAGAAAGGAGGTAGGGAGGGGGAGGAGAGAGGGAGAAGAAAGTGATGGATAAGGTACAAATATGGTGTATGGAGAGCAGAAGAGCCAATAATTGTTTTTGGGAGTTGATGGTAAGACGAATTGATGTAAACAATAATATAATATGATGTTGGTTATGTAATAATATACATGTAGTTATATGTTATGAAAATGAAAAAATAAAAAACTTTATATAGAAAAAGAAAAAAAATCAGATCAGTCATGTAATAACCCACTTAACAACTGGCATGATTTACAACTGTAATTCTGGGCTCAATTACCTTCAAATGTTGAGGACTAACCGTATAGAGGATTCTGGAGTGCAAGAACACAACTGGATGTGTCATGTTTGACCATTACCAAAATGGAAGCCATTCGATGACAATGCCTATAGAACATGCTCTTCTAGTTTAAAATGGACCATTGCCACTGATCCAAAAGTTGGGGGTCCCTATTTTAAATTATAACATTGCATTGTTAATATCTCACAGAAATAAAACTGGGACTTCAGTGTTTAATTCTGATGAAGCATTTTTAAATTAAAATTTAATGTTTTAAATTAAAAATTGTGATTGCTGGAAGCGAAGTTTGACTTTTCAGTCCACCGAGGTCTGACGGCATTGCTGGTCTGAAAATTAAAACATGGAAGCTGTTCAAGAATAACTTTCCTATTATGCCAGATCAGATTTACTGACCTTCATCTTAGTTAAACCCACAAGGCTTTAATGTATATACATTAAAACCCTAACATATGTTTTATAACCTCACAATAATGACAGACAACAGGTTAATATATTTGCTTTTGGTTATCAAAGAAACATCCTAGAGCATATGGTCTAGGTCCTAGAGCATATGGTCTAGCGTAATTAAATAAAGCTTGTCTATTAGCAATGGCAGCAAATATTTGTGGAAATGGTTTGGCTTTGCCTTGAAAAAGGAAAATACAGCTGTAGCAATACAACTGTTCAAATCTAGCTCTGGCAGCACTAAAATGAATAGTCACCAAGCTCTCTGGGTATTGATAATGAAAAGAAAGGGAGAGGAATATTCCCATCTTAGTGTCCTCGATTAACAGCGATCCATTTGTTTATAAACTACAGGAACGACAAAACAGGCAACTTGGGACAAAGATTTGTGCTCACAACTTTCTCAAAGTCATTTTCAGCTGTTTGCTCAATTATGTGTGCAAACCACCCTGAATGAAAATTCTTCAGATTTAAATAATTTGATCTTTCAGACATTAACATTATCCACTGGTTAGGTGCCTTGTATGCAATGTATCTCATTAACTAATCCCACTGTGTTGTGATGCCAGGAGGATATGGCAGTATGACAAATAACTCTTAGATTGGTCTCTTGCTCAATTAAAATATTACTGATTTTCATTGCTCCTGGCCTCAGGAGTGATCAGATAGAGTGCAGCATACAAGTGCCTTCTTATAAACCACTTTATAAACGTCTCCTTTTTGTCTTAGTATAGCAAGGTACAAAGGCAGTATTTTCTGCAATTGCTCCTGTTATATAACTATGCAAGTATAATTCAGGAATGCACACAAACAATCCTACCCTTTGCCTCCCCCTGGCGTCTGTGCTCACAGGTCCATAAAATGTAGCCAGTTTTGTTATGTCCTAAATGCTTTTATCCATCTGAGATTAATAAACTAAAATTCTCTTCATCAGCAATAGTAGCACCTCTCCTAAAATGATCCTATGCCCATCTTAAAATGTAGCTTTACACAGTGCAAGGTGAAGGGGGCACTTTCAGAGAAGATTCCTTAGTCCCGAGAAAGAGGAAACTGGGAGAAAGAAACTCAATATAACCCCTCCTTCATTTCGGTGGGGCAAAAAGAAAGGCTTTAATAATTATCTTTTTCTTCCTTACAATAATAAAAATCGTCCCTCACATCTATGCTTTGCTGTTGCTTGATCTGATCCACCTTGAAAGACTGACAGGTAGACAGATCACATTCTTTCAGAGACTTCTAGGCTACTTCTTCACTGTTGTTCTTAAATCACCTTGCAACCTACATCTCTTTAGCAGCCTTAGACCAGTGGTGGGATTCAATTTTTTTTACTACCAGCTCTCTGGGTGTCGGTTGGTGGGTGTGGCTTGGTGGGTGTGGCAGGGGTAGGATACTGTAAAATCTCCATTCCCACCCCATTTCAGGAGGAGGATACTGCAAAATCCCCTATTTCCTCCCAATCAGCTGGGACTCGGGAGGCAGAGTTGTAGTTTATAGTTGTTGTTTATAGTTTATTAACATTTATAGGCCGCCCTTTTCCCTGAGGGGACTCAGGGCGGCTCACATAAAATCAGGAAGAGGAGTACAAACAATGACGTAGACACATATAAGTAAAAAATAATAAGCAACATTCATTCATCATTCGGGAGGGGCGGCTATCTTTGTCCCCAGGCCTGACGGGCTAGCCAGATCTTAAGGGCTGTGCGGAAGGCCTGGACGGTGGTGAGAGTACGAATCTCTACGGGGAGCTCGTTCCAAAGGGTCGGAGCTACTACTGAAAAGGCCCTCCTCCTTGTAGTTGCCAGCCGGCACTGGCTGGCCGATGGAATTCGGAGGAGGCCCAATCTATGAGATCTAATTGGTCGCAGGGAGGTAATTGGCAGAAGGCGGTCTCTCAAGTACGCAGATCCACTACCATGCAGGGCTTTATGGGTGACTAGTAGCACCTTGAAGCGCACCCGGAGATCGACAGGTAGCCAGCGCAGCTCGCGGAGGATAGGTGTTATGTGGGTGAACTGAGGTGCACCCACAATCACTCGCGCGGCCATGTTCTGGACTAGCTGAAGTCGCCGGATGCTCTTCAAGGGCAGCCCCATGTAGAGCACATTGCAGTATTCCAGCCTAGAGGTCACAAGGGCCCGAGTGACTGTTGTGAGAGCCTCCCGATTCAGGTAGGGTCGCAACTGGCGCACCAGGCGAACCTGGGCAAATGCCCCCCTGGTCACAGCCGTCAGGTGGTGGTCAAAAGATAGCTGTGGATCCAGGAGGACTCCCAAGTTGCGAACCCTCTCTGAGGGGTGTAAAATTTGACCCCCCAGCCTGAGTGATGGAATATTGGTCGAATCTTTGGGAGGGAAGCACAACAGCCACTCGGTCTTTTCTGGGTTGAGTACAAGCTTGTTAGCCCTCATCCAGTCCATAACGGCCTCAAGGCCTCGGTTCATCACGTCTGCCGCTTCATTGAGTTGGCACGGGGCGGACAGATACAACTGGGTATCGTCCGCATATTGATGGTATCTTATCCCGTGCCTGCGGATGATCTCTCCCAGCGGTTTCATGTAGATGTTGAATAGTAGGGGGGATAAGACCGAACCCTGAGGCACCCCATATGTTAGGGGCCTAGGGGTCGATCTCTGCCCTCCCCACTAACACCGACTGCGACCTGTCCGAGAGGTAGGAGGAGAACCACCGCAACACGGTGCCTCCCACTCCCACCTCCCGCAGTCGTCGCAGAAGGATACCATGGTCGATGGTATCGAAAGCCACTGAGAGGTCAAGGAGAACCAGGATGGAGGGATGTCCTCCATCTCTGGCTCTCCAAAGATCATCGGTCAATGCGACCAAAGCGGTTTCTGTGCTGTAACCGGGTCTGAAGCCTGACTGGAAGGGGTCGAGATAGCTTGCTTCCTCCAAGGACCGCTGGAGCTGGAAGGCCACCACCTTCTCAACAACCTTCCCAAGAAAGGGAAGGTTGGAGACTGGGCGATAGTTATTAAGAACAGCTGGATCCAGAGATGGCTTCTTTAGGAGGGGTCTCACCACCGCCGCTTTTAATGCGGCAGGGAAGTTCCCCTCCCGAAGAGAGGCGGTAACAACCGCCTGGATCCAGCCTCGTGTCACCTCACTGCTGTTAGTAACCAGCCATGAGGGACACGGGTCCAGTACACAGGTGGAGGCACTTACAGCCCAGAGAATAGATTGAGGCGGGGACTGTCAGAGGTAGTATTTACCGGTTCTCTGAAGTACTCAAAATTTTCACTACTGGTTCTCCAGAATTGGTCAGAACCTACTGAATACCACCTCTGCCATAGACCTCTAACCATCTCTCTGTAACCAACTTTTTCTCCGTCTCCAGCTTACAAACAACAACCTTCTGTTAGCTTCCTAGTCCAGTTTCAATTTCTCACCTTCCATGAAGTATTATCTGTGTGGAAAAACTACCATTACCTGGTACTTTTCCCAGACCCCATCTATCATCCCATATAATAAGTACACCAATAAAAGGAAATATTTGTAGCTCAGGGTTGAAAGGAGGGGTCCTTGGTGCTCTCTGAGCTTGCTTGTTTTCTTGCAGACGTTTCATTATTCTAACTAGATAACATCATCAGTGCTAGTCAGGAGTGCTGTTTGCTGTCAGTTTATATTCTGGTGACTTGCTTGTCTGTGTAAGGGGGAGTGTCTTAGAGATTTCTTTAAAAAAAATAGAATTTATTTTTATTTTCAAAACAAACACAACAAATAAAATCTTCCTTCTTTACATACTATAGAAAGTGTATCAGTTGGTTACCAAAGGTTTTCATGCATCTCTTCCACAGTCATCAAGCATAATTCATATTAACTCAAGTATTTTAACTCAAATATTTATACATGTTACCCTTATACCTCCATTTTGTATTTGACTATAATTATTTAAACGTCCATCATAAAATATTCCAAGATTTAATACATAACCACATACTGGCATTTCATTTAATATTTCTAAAATCCTCCAATAACACTGAATCCTTATGTCCTATACCAGCTAGACATCCATAATATTTAATAACAAACTTTTCTAATCCTCCTTTCCAAATTGCTGTTGGCAATTTTCATCTAGTTTCCTTATATTATACTCATACATACATATATATATATATATATATATATATATATATATATATATATATATATATATATATATATATATATATATATATATATATATATATATATATATATATATATAGGTCTCTAGTTGTTCGGGTTTTCTCCCGCGTAGAATTGGATATGTCTTTGCGACGTTTCGACGAAGTCACATTCGTCATCTTCAGGCTGCTGCTGACTACTTCTGGTTTGGTGTTTCCAGGAGTAGTGTGGGATCTTGGCTGTTTGTCCCTTATAACTGCTGGTAGGGGATTAAGTTTTAACTGCCAGTAGGGGATTAAGTTTTAACTGCCAGTAGGGGATTAAAACTGATTGAATGGGGGCTTGGGTGTGTCTTGATTAGGTGGAAGTGTGTCAATATTTGGTGGAAGGGTGTTCTGTTCTGATTGTTTGGGAGGTTGTGTTTCCTGTGAGGGTAGGAGGGGTTTTGAAGAGGCTGATTGTGCTTTAGCAGTTTGGCTTCTGGTTCTGGGTCGTGCCTCCTCATCAGTTTGTGTTTTTGGTTGTTTTCTTTGTGGATGTTTTTTGGTAGTATTCTGTGTGGCTATTGTGAGTGTGGGCCTGGTCTCATTCTTCATGTTTGGGATTCGTTTGTTAATGAGGGCGGGTTTCCAAAGGGCTGGCAGGCGGGAGGTGTCGTCACGCCTGTTCATGCTATGTGGGTGTTTTTCTATTTCGATTGCTTCCCTGATTATACGGTTGTTGAAGTGTTCGGCCTTGGCGATGGTTCTTGTCTTATTGAAGTCAATTTTATGTCCTGTGGCTTTGAGGTGTTGGACCAGGGAAGAAGTTGGTTCTTCTTTTTTGATTGCATTTTTGTGTTCTTCAATGCGTGCACTTATTCTTCTGTTGGTCTGTCCGATGTATGTGGCGGGGCAAGTAGTGCATGGGATTTCATATACTCCTTGATTTTCTAATTCAATTTTGTCTTTGGGGTTTCTTAGGATGGTGGATATTTTCCGGTCTGTGCAGAATGCTGTCTTGATGTTGTGTTTGCGGAGGATTTTGCTGATTTTGTCTGTGGTGCCTTTTATGTATGGGAGGAGGGCTTTTCCATTTTCTTGTTCTCTGTCCTGGACTTTAGTGGGGGTTTCTTTTTGGATTAGGTTGGTGATCTTATTTCTTTGGAATCCATTGGATGTCAGTACGTTGGTGAGAGTGTGTAGTTCGGTTTTTAGGTGTTGTTCATCAGCTAGGCGTTTTGTTCTGGAGATGAGTGTCTTGGCTACGGAATTGATCTGGGCTGGGTGGTGGTGTGAGAGTGCGTGCAGATAGCGGTTAGTGTGTGTTTTCTTCTGGTAGATGGTGTGTCCTAGGGAGCCGTTAGATTTCCTGTAGACTAAGACGTCCAGGAAGGGGAGTTGGTTGTTTATTTCTGTTTCCATGGTGAACTGTATTTTGGGGTGTAGGCTGTTGAGGTGTGTAAGGAAGATGTCCAGTTGTTCTTTCCCATGTGGCCAGATTATGAAAGTGTCGTCTACATATCTGAGCCAGAGTTTAGGTTTGTGATCAGATTTTTCCAGGGCTTGGGTTTCAAAGTTTTCCATGTAGAGATTGGCAATGACAGGTGAGAGGGGTGATCCCATGGGTGCTCCTTCCATCTGTTTGTATCTTTGTCCATTGTGAATGAAGTATGTGTTAGATAGGCAGTGGTTGGTTAGATCCAGGATGTGTTTGGGGGGGTTGTATTTGTTTTGGATAGCTGTTAAGGCTTCTTTGATTGGTACTTGGGTGAAGAGTGATACGACATCAAAACTCACGAGTAGGTCACTGGGCTGTAAGTTTTGTTTCTGTATGATTTCTATGAAGTGGAAAGAGTTTTTTACATGTGAGGTGATGGAATCTGCATAGGGCTGTAGTTGTTTGGCAAGAAATTTGGCTAGATTTTGTAAAGGTGAGCCTATGGAGCTGACTATTGGTCTAAGTGGAGTTCCTTCTTTGTGTATCTTGGGTAGACCATAGAGCTTGGGACATCTGGATGATTTTTCTCTGGGAATGATTCTTTGTTGGATCTCTTCACTGATGGGGGAGGCTTTTATTTTGGTTCTAGTGGTTTTTTCCAGGTAGGTGGTGGGGTCCGTGTTTAGGGGTTTGTATGTGGAGTCTTGGAGTAGGTTGGTTAATTTGGTTTGGTAGTCAGAAGTGTTCATAACCACCGTGGCATTGCCCTTGTCTGCTGGTAAGATTATTATGCTGGTGTCTTCTTTCAGATTATGTAGTGCTGTCTGTTCTTCTTTGGGTAAGTTGCTTTTGGGTGGCTTGCTGGTGCAGAGGATGTTGGTGATTTCGGATCTGATTCTGTTAGCGTCGTCAGGGTTGATTTTGGTCAGGCTGGTTTCAACTCCGCATATAATGGTTTCATGCGGAGTTGAAACCAGCCTGACCAAAATCAACCCTGACGACGCTAACAGAATCAGATCCGAAATCACCAACATCCTCTGCACCAGCAAGCCACCCAAAAGCAACTTACCCAAAGAAGAACAGACAGCACTACATAATCTGAAAGAAGACACCAGCATAATAATCTTACCAGCAGACAAGGGCAATGCCACGGTGGTTATGAACACTTCTGACTACCAAACCAAATTAACCAACCTACTCCAAGACTCCACATACAAACCCCTAAACACGGACCCCACCACCTACCTGGAAAAAACCACTAGAACCAAAATAAAAGCCTCCCCCATCAGTGAAGAGATCCAACAAAGAATCATTCCCAGAGAAAAATCATCCAGATGTCCCAAGCTCTATGGTCTACCCAAGATACACAAAGAAGGAACTCCACTTAGACCAATAGTCAGCTCCATAGGCTCACCTTTACAAAATCTAGCCAAATTTCTTGCCAAACAACTACAGCCCTATGCAGATTCCATCACCTCACATGTAAAAAACTCTTTCCACTTCATAGAAATCATACAGAAACAAAACTTACAGCCCAGTGACCTACTCGTGAGTTTTGATGTCGTATCACTCTTCACCCAAGTACCAATCAAAGAAGCCTTAACAGCTATCCAAAACAAATACAACCCCCCCAAACACATCCTGGATCTAACCAACCACTGCCTATCTAACACATACTTCATTCACAATGGACAAAGATACAAACAGATGGAAGGAGCACCCATGGGATCACCCCTCTCACCTGTCATTGCCAATCTCTACATGGAAAACTTTGAAACCCAAGCCCTGGAAAAATCTGATCACAAACCTAAACTCTGGCTCAGATATGTAGACGACACTTTCATAATCTGGCCACATGGGAAAGAACAACTGGACATCTTCCTTACACACCTCAACAGCCTACACCCCAAAATACAGTTCACCATGGAAACAGAAATAAACAACCAACTCCCCTTCCTGGACGTCTTAGTCTACAGGAAATCTAACGGCTCCCTAGGACACACCATCTACCAGAAGAAAACACACACTAACCGCTATCTGCACGCACTCTCACACCACCACCCAGCCCAGATCAATTCCGTAGCCAAGACACTCATCTCCAGAACAAAACGCCTAGCTGATGAACAACACCTAAAAACCGAACTACACACTCTCACCAACGTACTGACATCCAATGGATTCCAAAGAAATAAGATCACCAACCTAATCCAAAAAGAAACCCCCACTAAAGTCCAGGACAGAGAACAAGAAAATGGAAAAGCCCTCCTCCCATACATAAAAGGCACCACAGACAAAATCAGCAAAATCCTCCGCAAACACAACATCAAGACAGCATTCTGCACAGACCGGAAAATATCCACCATCCTAAGAAACCCCAAAGACAAAATTGAATTAGAAAATCAAGGAGTATATGAAATCCCATGCACTACTTGCCCCGCCACATACATCGGACAGACCAACAGAAGAATAAGTGCACGCATTGAAGAACACAAAAATGCAATCAAAAAAGAAGAACCAACTTCTTCCCTGGTCCAACACCTCAAAGCCACAGGACATAAAATTGACTTCAATAAGACAAGAACCATCGCCAAGGCCGAACACTTCAACAACCGTATAATCAGGGAAGCAATCGAAATAGAAAAACACCCACATAGCATGAACAGGCGTGACGACACCTCCCGCCTGCCAGCCCTTTGGAAACCCGCCCTCATTAACAAACGAATCCCAAACATGAAGAATGAGACCAGGCCCACACTCACAATAGCCACACAGAATACTACCAAAAAACATCCACAAAGAAAACAACCAAAAACACAAACTGATGAGGAGGCACGACCCAGAACCAGAAGCCAAACTGCTAAAGCACAATCAGCCTCTTCAAAACCCCTCCTACCCTCACAGGAAACACAACCTCCCAAACAATCAGAACAGAACACCCTTCCACCAAATATTGACACACTTCCACCTAATCAAGACACACCCAAGCCCCCATTCAATCAGTTTTAATCCCCTACTGGCAGTTAAAACTTAATCCCCTACTGGCAGTTAAAACTTAATCCCCTACCAGCAGTTATAAGGGACAAACAGCCAAGATCCCACACTACTCCTGGAAACACCAAACCAGAAGTAGTCAGCAGCAGCCTGAAGATGACGAATGTGACTTCGTCGAAACGTCGCAAAGACATATCCAATTCTACGCGGGAGAAAACCCGAACAACTAGAGACCTACATACTAACACCCGCGAAAACCTCAGAAAACATATATATATATATATATATATATATATATATATATATATATATATATATATATATATATATATATATATATATATATATATATATATATATATATATATATATATATATATATATTGTCATCATTATCCCTCCTTTATTTGACTACATCCTGTATTATAACATTTCCCCCCTAATAATCAAAACCTAACTGTATCTAACTTAATTCTTTTTTTATTAACTTTTGTATATAATCCAAAAGGATTTCTAATCTTCCTTTCATGGGTACCATTCAATATTCATATCCAATTATTACTTATCATAACACTACACATTGTACACATCATTATCATTATCAATTATTTATTTAATTATATCTATTATCACTAAATTTCACTAAGTTTAACTAGTTTTGAGTTATATTCTTCCATCTATCAACCTGTATCTTTCCAATAACAAAACAATCTCATATCTCCTGCCATTTGTGGTACCAATCCCCTAGTCATCTTCTTGATCAGCTTTGTATGGACTTCTCTTAGCAACTCCTTGCTTATAAGATCTCTCATATAATCTTTTTTTTAATTGAACATTTTTTTAAAAAACAAACTTTTACAAATGTTTAGTTCCCACCCCCCAACCCCCCACCCCCAACCTTCCCCCTCCCCTGACTTCCCAGAACAGGGTATAAATCTTTAACAAAGAGAATCTAAGGTACAGTTAGAAAAAAAACCCAAAAAAGATAGTTAATAACGTATTTCCATTGAACTCTAGCTCCTCCTTGCTGGACTAACTCTAGATAATTTATAATTCCTGATCTCTAATCATAAACTATCTGGAATTTCTTAATCCCATATTTATTTTGAGTATAGTCAATCCATCTTTTCCACTCCAGTTTATATCTCTCATTTGAATGGTCCTTAAGATATGCAGATATTTTGGCCATCTCGGCTAAGTTTGTTACTTTCAACGTCCATTCTTGAATAGTAGGCAAATCTTCGTTCTTCCAGTATTGTGCCACCAACAATCTAGCTGCAGTTATTAAATGCAATGTCAGATTAGTCTCTACAACTGTACAATCAGTAATTATGCCTAACAAAAATAACTGAGGGGTAAACTTTATCCTTTTTTTAAGAACATTTTGCATAATCCACCATATTTGTATCCAAAATGCTTTAACCTTTTTGCAAGTCCACCATATATGAAAATATGTAGTGTCCACACAATCACATCTCCAGCATTTAGGTTGTAAGTTCAAATACATAGAAGCCATCTATAAAACATCTTACAAAAATTTTCTCTCAAGTTTTGGGCTTGTGTAAATTTTACATTTCTCACCCAAATTTTTTCCCATGTATCCAACATTATTGGTTCTTCAACATTTTGAGCCCATTTTATCATACAGTCTTTAACTAGTTCTGTTTCCGAGTCAATTTCTATTAATACATTACATAATCTCTTTATATGCATTGGACTTTGATCTCTAATTTGTTTAAGTAAATTATCCTCGACTTGCATAAAGCCAATTTTTTTTATCTATTTTCCGTCTAGCCTGTAACTGCCCATACTGAAACCATGTTTGAATTACCTTTTCCTTTTATACATCCAAGGGTTTCAGTTGTAGTACACCTCTTTCTGCGGTAAGAAGCTGTCTGTAAGTAGTTACATCCTGTTTTTGTACTATGTTCATATTTTCTATTGCGTGTCTGGGAATAGCCCACATGGGTATCTTATCATTTAGTTTGTATTGATATTTTTTCCAAACCCGCAGTAGAGCATTCCTTAAAATATGACTTTTGAAAATCTTATCCACCTTTTTGTTGTATAGCAGATAAGCATGCCAACCATATACCAAATCATGCCCTTCAATATTAAGTATTCTATCATCTGTTAAGTTAATCCAGTCACTAATTACAGATAAAACTACTGCATCATAATATAGTTTTAAATTGGGTAATTTAAAACCTCTCTTTCACGCTCATCTTGCATTATTTTTAGTTTTACTCTCGGCTTCTTCCCTGCCCATACAAATTTATTAATACCCTTCTGCCATTCTAGCAGGCTTGGATCTTTTTTAAGTATTGGTAACATTTGAAAAAGAAATAAAAATTTAGGTAGAATATTCATTTTCACTGCTGCTATTCTTCCCAGCAAAGATAACTGTAATTTCTCCCATTTTTTCATCTCTGTCTGTATACTATGCCATAGTGGTTCATACTTATACTTATATAACTTTCTGTTTGAGATTGAGATATAAACTCCTAAATATTTGACCTTTTTAACTATTTCACATCATGTCATTCCTTCTAGTTCTTCCCTTTGTTTAGTATTCATATTTATAGCTAGTATCTTTGTTTTCCCTAAGTTTATTTTAAATCCTGACACTTGACCATATTGATTAATCACATTCATTAAAACCTTACTAGATTCCTGTGGTTGGGTTAATGTTATAACCAAATCATCCGCAAAAGCACATACTCTATATTCTTACTGGCTAATCCTGATTCCCTCTAAGTCCCCTGAACCCCATATTTTATTCAACAATAGTTCCAAAGTTATAATAAACAATAATGGGGATAAGGGACAACCCTTCCTTGTACCTTTCTCAATTTTAAATGAATCTGCTAGATTCCCATTAATTATGATTTGAGCTGTTTGTTCCTGATATATTGTTTTAATTTATTGTAAAAAGTGCTCTCCTATTTGCATTTTTTGTAATATTTTCAGCAGGAATTGCCAATTCACTCAATCAAAGGCTTTTTCAGCATCTAAAAATATAAGCGCAGCAGGAATTTGGTTGTTCTTTCCCAGGTATTCTAATGTATTGAGAATTAGTCTTACATTAGTTCTCATTTGTCTCCCTTGAAAAAACCTGTTTGATCATTATGAATCAATTGCTGAATAGCCAACATTAACCTATTCGCTAGTATTTTAGTAAAAATTTTATAATCTATATTGAGTAATGATATGGGTCTATAATTTTTTGGTTGAGTAAGATCTTGATCTTCTTTGGGTATCAAGGATATAAAGGCTGTCTTCCAAGATGGGGGTACCTTCCCTTCCACTTGGATCTTATTAAATAATTCTTTAAGCGGTTCTACCATTTCTAATTGCAAATTTTTGTAGTAAGCCACCGTGAAGCCATTTGTACCTAGTGCTTTCTCTGCTTTTAGCTGTTTAATTACCTGGAGAATTTCTCCTGAAGTTATTGGTTGATTCAGTCTTTCCCTCTGCTCGTCTTTAACTATGGGCATTTTTTCTTTATCCAGGTATCTATCTATATCTAAGCTTTGGATTTTATCATTCGTGTACAACCCTATAAAGAATTCACGAAAAACCCTTTGAATCTCCTCCTGTTGATACACTTCCTTCCCTTTAATATGTAATTTCGATATGTTACGAGACTTCTGTTTTTTCCTAATCAAATATGCTAGCCATCTACCAGATTTGTTTGCATTAGAGAAAGTGTTGTGTTTTGCATATAGCAACCTGGTCTGACATCAGCATGTTAAATTGCTCTTTTAGTAATGTGATTGGTTTTTTTTAAATCTTTTTGTCTCCTGGTTTTAATATTAGCTCCTGCTCTCTCTTCCTAATTTCATTTTCAAGTTCAATTCTCTTTTCCCCCTGTTTGTGTCTATGTAATCTATTCATATTTATCAGAACTCCTCTCATATACACTTTACTTGCATCCCATACCATTTCCATGGATGTACCCTTATTCATGTTAAAAACAAAATATTCTTTCAACAACTTTTTACATTCATTAATGTTTTTCTCATATCTAAATAAGTTTTCATTCAGTCTCCAAGACCTTCTTGCTCGAATCCCAATTCCCACCTCCATCCAAACCGGATTATGATCTGATAAGGCTCTGGAGCATATCTTCGTTTTCTTTACCCTAGAAAGCAAATCATTGGTTGTTAATATGAAGTCAATCCTGGAAAAGGATTGATGTCTATCAGAAAAAAAGGTAAAGTCATATTCTTCTGCATTCCTTTCTCGCCAGATATCTTTCAATTCAAAATCCTCTATCATATTGAATAAGGACTTAGGTAGTTTTGCTCGCGTTTGGGTATTTTGGCGGAGAGCCTTCTTATCTTTCTTGGTATCCATAACAGCATTCCAATCACCCAGTAATATGCAGGATCTATAGTCCCAATGTACTAACTTAGCATGAAGCATTTTATAAAATTTGTCTTGTAACAACAAGGATTGGGAGCATATATTCCCAATAGCAGTGTCTTTTTCCCTTCTAATACCAAATTTATTGCAATATATCTTCCATGGGAATCTGCTTCAATTAATTCAGCTTTCAAATCCTTCCTTAAGTAAATAACTATACCATTTTTCTTCTCTGTGGCAGAAGCTATAAAGTGTTGTCCAAGTCTTGTATTAATCAGGTATTTTTGATCAGTTGATCTAATATGAGTTTCTTACAAGCAAATTATACAAGCAAATTATATCATTCTTGAATTGTTTAAGATAATGGTTTATTTTCTTCCTTTTCTGTGGGGAATTTAAGCCATTGACGTTCCAAGTTAGGAACTTAGTTGCCATCTTTAGTTTCTTGAATCTGAACATCTTGGAATTTAATCTTTGGCCTGGCTCCTCCCACTGCTTCTAGAGTAACACCTGTAGGTTCTTGAATGGTGGCATGTGTTTGTTGCTTTTTTAGTTCCTGTTCCATTCGCCTGGTAATCATGCAGGTTTGTCTTTGTTCCTTAGCTTCTTGTACCTCTGATAGAGGAAGTTGATCCACCCTTGTTGATGCTTGAGTGATTTGCTGTCTATCATGTCCTTCTTGTTCTCTTTCTCTGGGTCTGGGGGGGGATGTCCAGCCTTCAATATGTTACTGTAGAAATCTTGGGCCTTCCATACTGAATTAAAATTGTATCTTTGTCCAAGATAAGTGAGTGCAAGGCCGGCTGGCGCATCCCATCTAAACTGTATCTGGCGATTTTTAAGCTCTTCGACTAAAAAAGCATAGTCTTTCCTAGATCTCAGCATTTTAGGTGGTATCTCCTTCAATACAGTCACCTCCTGACCCCCAATTTGAAGCTTAGTTTTGTAAGACTCCTGTAGTATCGTATTCCTCATATCTCTAGTAGCAAAATACACCACAATATCTCTTGGTAGTTGCTTTTGTTTGCAAGCCAGGAGTTGACGCAATAAACCTTTTCAATTTGCCATACATAATTCCCTCCTGGCCTTCCCATCAGTAGGTTGAAGGCTTCAGAGAGAATCTGCTTCAAGTTTTCCTGAGTTTTCTCTAGGAGGCCCCTTATCCTTAAAGCAAATTCCATTTGTCTATACTGTAACATTATAATTTCATTTTCTGCATCGCTAACCTTTTGTTGAACCACATCCATCTTCATTGCCAAGTTAATATTAGAGTCACTATGGTCTTCTAGCCTGTCCCAATATGTAGCCCGATAGGGAATTAAGAGCCATCAGGAAATCATCTCTAATTTCTTGATTGGAAGAGCAGATATCTCTTCCTTAATTTTAACTTCCATCACATCTGCCTGATTTTTTAAGGCATCAATTAATTCTTTCTGTAAAATTTCTCTGGTCAGAGGCTCCCCTGAAGTAGTAGGGGGAAGTAATGACTGTAATTTAGTAGTGGGAGCTGGTGAGCTCCCGGCACTTTTTGACGTGGGGGGGGGATTTTTGCTTAGACGCCATCTCAAGTTTAATCTTCTTTAGTCAATTAATAAGTCCAGGCAAACCAATTATACAGCAGTTGCTGTTTAGTTTGATAATAAATCATTTCTGGCTCCGTAAGAATGCTATCAGAGTCTAACCCCTCCTACACAGCTTCTCGGCGCCATTTTGTATCTTTCAGCAAATAATTGTCAGAAGGAATTCTTTGCAAATGGAGCTAAGGATGTATACATACAATTAGAAGTTCACGAGTATTTGTTCAGCTCGTCTTGAAGCCAGCAGTAAATCAGTCTTTGTACTGAGGATGAGCGAAGACCTTTGTTCCGCAGCAAAGGGCAGAATAAATCTTGACACGGAGGTGCTATGCTGCCGGGTGCCCCCCCCCCTTCCTCCCAGCTTTTTAGACTGGGAGGATTAGTTGTCAGAAGGAATTTTTTGCAAATGGAGCTAAGGATTTATATATACAATTAGAAGTTCACGAGTATTTGTTCAGCTCGTCTTGAAGCCAGCAGTAAATCAGTCTTTGTACTGAGGATGAGCGAAGACCTTTGTTCCGCAGCAAAGGGCAGAATAAATCTTGACACGGAGGTGCTATGCTGCTGGGTGCCCCCCCCCTTCCTCCCAGCTTTTTAGACTGGGAGGATTAGTTGTCAGAAGGAATTCTTTGCAAATGGAGCTAAGGATGTATATATACAATTAGAAGTTCACGAGTATTTGTTCAGCTCGTCTTGAAGCCAGCAGTAAATCAGTCTTTGTACTGAGGATGAGCGAAGACCTTTGTTCCGCAGCAAAGGGCAGAATAAATCTTGACACGGAGGTGCTATGCTGCTGGGTGCCCCCCCCTTCCTCCCAGCTTTTTAGACTGGGAGGATTAGTTGTCAGAAGGAATTCTTTGCAAATGGAGCTAAGGATTTATACATACAATTAGAAGTTCACGAGTATAGTTTCTCACCTCCTCCTTCTAAGCCTGAAGGAGAGGTAAACAAACTGCTAAACAGTTTGATGGATTGCTGTTTAGACAGTTTAACGCAGCCAAGATACGAGAGCTGTTAAAAACAACAACTCTCTGTCAGGCCCCGCCCACCAGAAGTCCATATCTCTCATCTAATCTTGATGCCCTCTTTCTGTTTCCTTATTCAGTTTGTCTTTTATTGTCAGCAGTGTTATCAAAACTTTTGCTAGTGGAATTTCTTTCTTTAATAGCAATAGCAGTAGACTTATATACCGCTTCATAGGCCTTTCAGGCCTCTCTAAGCGGTTTACAGAGAGTCAGCATATTGCCCCCAACAATCTGGGTCCTCATTTTACCCACCTCGGAAGGATGGAAGGCTGAGTCAACCCTGAGCCGGTGAGATTTGAACTGCTGACCTGCTGATCTAGCAGTAGCTTGCAGTGCTGCATTTAACCACTGCGCCACCTTGGCTCATAGTCCATAGGTTCTTTAATTTTATCTTCTTTATATCTTGACCTTTGAAATACATTTCCTCTCCATTTAATTCCTCTTTCTGTATTCCATTCTTTCCATTTTCAGGAACAAACCAATTACCATAGATATCAGCAGGTTTAGTCTCTTTATATTGTCTTAGAGATTTCTAAGTTAGGATAATGAAATGTCTGCAAGAAAACAAGCAAGCTCAAAGAGCACCAAGCCCCTCACAATAAGTACAGTTTGTATGCCTGGGAGGTCACATGACAAAATGTCAGATGATGTTTGCCTTATCCATTCTCTCAATCTCCTATTTTACATAGCCTTCTTTGCAGATCTGTGTACCAAAAATGCACCAAGACTGTAGCAGTCATTTAGAGTGGGGCGGCCAAACTCCCAGTCCATGGGCTGAATGCGTCACGTGCTGGCCATGCCCACACCATTTAATGAAGGGGAGGAAGTCCCAATAAGTCACATGAAGCCACGAGGATGACATGAGTTTGACACCCCTGATTTAGAGTAAGCTGCTAATATAAACAATTCTTCTGAATTCTCATGAACCTGAGGAATAATTGTTTACAGAGATTCTCAGTTGTCCAAGTCATGGTTGTTCCAGAGGGGCTTTTTCAAAAGGAAACAGGACAGTGTTTGTCCTTGAAGATGTTTCACTTCTCATCTAAGAATCTTCTTCAAGATGAGAAGCAAAACATCTCCAAGGACAAAGTCCAGTTGCCTTTTGAAAAAGCACCTCTGGGACTAGAAAAATAATTCATTATTACTTCACTTCCATATGATATCCATCATATGCTGATATGTTCCCTGGAACTGGGCTGAGGACTGCTTCACCTGAGTGAGAATTGGAATTGCAATCTACGTAGTAGAAGTTTAGGACAGATAAAAGTAAGAGCTTGTCTTTTGTTGATCAGAGAGTTCAGGGAGCTTCAGCTAACAAAGGCAGGGTAGCTCCTTAGTTGATGCGATTCCATTTTTGTTTGTCATTCTCACACTTCAATCCATCAAGACACCCATTCTATCTCTCCTATAAGGTCTGCTTTTTATAATCTGGACAGAACAGAATGAAAGATAACCTCTGGATGGAATTCAATTTTAAGGGAAGCTCATTTAAGTGTTAATTTGGGGTGCTTCTAGTTTTAACATTTGAATTTTTTCTCCATAAAGACAGAAAAAATGTCACAGGGAAGAATTATAAGAAAGAAATTCATATTTCTCCAACTCCTCAAAATGCAAGAAAAAGAAAACAGGGCAATTACAGAACATATGTTCAAGCTTCATCTAGAATTGCCTTTGGAGACTCAACATTTATCTCCATATTTTCTCCTTATGTGTGGTTGCTGCTGTCAGAATACTGGGAGCAGGGGGGAGAAATAGGAGCTTTTGCATTCCCTTTGTAGTGAGAAATGGCCCATATCAACATCTAGAAATCACTCAACTTTTTCCTGAGGGACACATAGTTATGGCATCAATGTGGAATTCTGCAAGCTGTCCTACATTCATTTCCTGAGGAACCATATATACTAATCATGATGATGAGTCACCACACAGTGAAATGATCATGCAGTCACAACTACTTTTATTTGAAGCATCTTCTTATTTCATGTGAATTTTATAGTCTCCTTTTTTAAAAAAAAATATGCCTGGAATTCACTTGGGGGGAAAAAAGCAATTAATTGGGAGACTGGAACTTATTGAGATCAGAAAACTTTCTGTACTCTATGGAAAAAATAGGCCTAGTCTATGAAAAAAGTACTGCAATTTTCTGCTCGTCATTTGCAGTCATTTGCAAAAACGTTTAACTTTAACAAACAAATAAAAAGAAACAAAAGAACAAGTCACACTCAATCAGAAAGCTATATGGGGTAGAGTAGAGTGAAAAGTGTCATTTTGATGGGGAAGTACTTTAATAATGCTTCAGGCTTTTATTTTAGTTATTTATTATTGTTAGCCAAATACAAGTGCAACAGGAAGGCAATAAATGGCTTATTTTTCAGTTATTTGTTAAATCAAATGCTCAAGGAAAATAGTTTTTAAAATGCCTAATTTTCCTCTATGCTGTTTAAAGATTTATTAGATATTTTAGTGAAATGAAGGAAAATGAGAAGTGAATGCAAAGCAGACAGGGAGATAGGTAAGTAAGAGGTTAGAGCAGCTTTTAGAATTATAGTAGAGCCAAACAAAACTGTTTTTCATGGCTATAACCCTTAGATCATATACAAAACAGCATGGGTTAAGCCATGGAAAATAATGCAACTATTTCAGTAAAACAATTGTTTTTTAATATTCTGGTTTCTGGTTCTGGTTTCTGATTTATTGGATTTATATGCCGCCATTCTCCCAAGGATTCAGGGTGGCGTACAACATTAAAAAAACACATATTACAAAAGTTAAAAAAATTAAATAGAATATCCAAAACAAACCCAATTAAGATTAACAATAACATTTTTTTAAACAAATTTGATTAAAATTAACAATAATAAATAATTTATTTTATTTTGTTCAGGCCAGGCAGACTTGCTGGAAAAGCCAAGTTTTTAGGGCACATCGGAAGGACCGGAGGTCGGGAATTATACGAAGCTCCGGGGGCAGCTCATTCCAGAGGGAAGGCGCTCCCACAGAGAAGGCTCTCCCCCTGGGGGTCGCTAGCCAACACTGTCTGGCCGATGGCACCTTGAGGAGGCCAACTCTGTGGAATCGCACTGGACGGTGGGAGGCTACCGGTGGCAATATTCTTTTTTAACATACCTGAATCAAAATAATTCAATAACACATACAAAGGAAAGGCCTGAGCAATGAGGTATGTCTTCAAAGATATCAAAAGCATGACATAAATGGGGATTTCACACATCACACTCAACATCATCACTGTTGTGATTGTTATTCTCTACAGCAGTGGTCTCCAACCTTGGCAACTTTAAGACCTGTGGACTTCAACTCCCAGAGTTCCTCAGCCAGCTTTGCTCTACAGCATTTACAATGAAACATGTGGGCATGAGTTGCAGTTGGTGTAGCTTTACTTTGGTTCCTTGACTCATCCACCTTAGGAGCATTCTAGAAGGGGAGTTCAGCAAATCTTCAAGATGAGATTAAGTGAAAATATTAAATTGAGTGATTATTGCCAAAACTAATGTCTGTATTCTTCTTAAAAATGGTCTTCATTTTTAAAACAGTGGTCTTCTGTTTCTCGGATGGAAATGCAGTAAAATGAGAAGAGGACTCCGTTTAATTTCTTGCTTGCATAAGCTCTTAAAGATCACATCACGTTTCTTCTGACAGCTCCCTGTCAAAATGTAGGATATGTCTTTAGAGGGGAATATTTTTTGCTAGCTGTTTCCATCTCACCTTTACGGTCTATAAGGGAGCAAATCAGATTTTTATGAGGTCAAGAAGGCAGTTTAAGCTCCAAGCAAATAGTTGCACAACAGTGTCCCCTTTCTTTCTTGAAACGTGCCTTGTCAGTGTGACTTGTTTACAATGGTTATGATTCAGGCAATCTGATTATGACAGACTTCGAACTAACACTGAATTCTTAATTTTTCAGCTATTAGTGGTCCTGTCCTTCCAAGACTTAATACAAACTAATTGGAAGAAATTTGTTCTGCATTCTAATATTTCAGGAAATTGTAATGGTCTATTGGCAAGAACAAAAACATAATACAATGTAATTTATGAAGGTTTTCAAATACAAATTAGAAATGCACATTGTAATAGTCAAGATTTATTTTCTGCCCAGGTTTGCAAATGTGTGCAAATTACATCCATTACCGCTGCTTATCAATGAGAATAAGCCGGAGACCCAAGCAGGAGACCCTATTCCATTTCAGACAAATGACTGTCCAGTCTCTTCTTAAAGCACCCACAACCACTGATGGCAAGCTGTTCCACTGGTCCATTGTTCTCACTTTTAGGAAGTTTCTCCTTAATTCCAGGTTGCTTCTCTCCTTGATTACTTTCCATCC
The DNA here is from genome assembly GCF_051295495.1 of Thamnophis sirtalis. Taxonomy (NCBI): domain Eukaryota; kingdom Metazoa; phylum Chordata; class Lepidosauria; order Squamata; family Natricidae; genus Thamnophis; species Thamnophis sirtalis. The sequence goes on along the minus strand of NW_028261386.1, from coordinate 80,291,277 downwards.
ATTGTTTCGTCTCCTGCCCTCTGGTGCTTTGGAAAATAAGTTGATCCCCTCCTCTTTGTGGTAACTTTTATGCCAAATACTGGAATATTGCTATCATGTCCCCCCCTATGTCATGCCTCCCCATGTCATCTTTTCTCAAATCCTGTAACCATTCTTCTTATGTTTTAGTGCAGCATCCCAAAGCCTTTTGGGCACCAAGGACCAGTTTTGTGGAGAAAAGTTTTCTGGAGGGGGCATGGTTTTGCATGCTGTTTACATTCCATAAATTGGACTTCATTTGTTTGCACAGGCCAGTGTGCTGGCATGCCATGGACCTGTGCCAGTCCATAGATTGGGGCCGGGGGGATTGGGGATCCCTGGCCTTTAATCATTTCAGTTGTGCCTCCTTGCACTTTTTCCAAAGTCTCAACATTCTTTTGTAATGTGATGACCAAAATTGGATGCAGTATTCCAAGTGTGGCCTTACTAAGGCTTTATAAAGCGGCACTAATACTTCAGGTGATTTTGATTCTATGCTTCTATTTATACAACCAAGGATTGTATTAGCTTTTTTGGTTGCTGCCTCACATTGCTGGCTCATGTTTAAGTGATCATCGACCAAGACTTCAAGGTCCGGACTTCCTGGGAGGAGCTTGCTGATGGTTGCAGCTTAAAATTAGCTGCCCCAAATTCCTGGTCACGTATCTGTTTAGATGATCATCCATCTGACGTCTTAACAGGTTTCTTATCCTTCAGACAAGAAGGGAAGAAGATATAGTTTTGCTGGCAAATGTCCTTTGATTTTTGCAGCTTCTGTGCCTGCAGAGAGAGGGGGGCCAGCCCAAAGCAGAACGGCGTCCATGCTGGGAACTTCAAACTGCCTTGTGCAGTACAAAGTAAGATCTCTCCCTCTCAGTTCACAACTTTGATTTATTTGATTTTAATACGAGCTGAATCCGTTCACATGGACATTAATTGTTTACCAAGATCCTAGCTTCTTTTTTTTACAAGATCTTCCTCTGAAAATCTATTTACTTAGAGGCTTTTAAAATGGTGCTGAGCTGGCTGGATTCTCCGGTAACAATGATTATCTTTTTAATCTCCTTGTTAAATGCTACAGAACTCTAAAACTTCAAAGGAGTGTCTTATCACTTGTTTCACAATCGGCCAGCAGAAACTTTTTTATTAGTTTCATTTTTACAAGACTTCCTTTCTCTCATTAATCTTGCTTATCTGGAACTTAAATGGTGATGAATCTGTTGAACTGTTTTGTTACAATGCTTATTTTCTGAAAGTTTTGCCAAGCCTCAAATTTCAAAGTAAGGGGAGAAATTCAGCATCTTTACTTATAGCTGCACAGTCAGGCAGCAGAGTTTTATTAATTGCTGGAAGATAAAATTTGGAATGGCCTCAAAACCAAATCCTAATCCGAAACCGTCGCCCTCTATTCCCAGGGGCACATCCCCAGTGCCTGGCACAAGGTTGCAGCCTCCGCTCTCTACGCCCCCTGCTGGAGATTTGTTAATGAAAGAATTCTTCTTGAGTGAATTAAGTGTGGCTCTTAATGCACAGACAATTAAAATGGAAGATAAACTTAGAGATCTTAAGGAGGAGATAAAACAGGAGATAAAACAGGAGGGAAAAGAGGAAATAAAAGAAATAAAAGGGGAAATAAAAGGACTTAAACAGGAGTTGTATGAGAAAATCGATGCCAGGGTTGTTAAAATTAAAGATGAAATGCTGGGACGTGTAACTGTACTGACAGAACATGTTTCCAGAATTGAAGATAGTCTAAAGCAGGGGTCTCCAACCTTGGCTACTTGAAGACTTGTGGACTTCAACTCCCAGAATTCCTCAGCCAGCTTTGCTGGGGGGTCAAATTCTATACCCCTCAGAGAGGGTTCGCAACTTGGGAGTCCTCCTGGATCCACAGCTATCGTTTGACCACCACCTGACGGCTGTGACTAGGGGGGCATTCGCCCAGGTTCGCCTGGTGCGCCAGTTGCGACCCTACCTGAATCGGGAGGCACTCACAACAGTCACTCGGGCCCTTGTGACCTCTAGGCTGGAAAACTGCAATGTGCTCTACATGGGGCTGCCCTTGAAGAGCATCCGGCGACTTCAGCTAGTACAGAACGCAGCCGCGCGAGTGATTGTGGGTGCACCTCGGTTCACCCACATAACACCTATCCTCCGCGAGCTGCGCTGGCTACCTGTCGATCTCCGGATGCGCTTCAAGGTGCTATTAGTCACCCATAAAGCCCTGCATGGTAGTGGATCTGGATACTTGAGAGACCGCCTCCTGCCAATTACCTCCCTGCGACCAATTAGATCTCACAGATTGGGCCTCCTCCGTATTCCATCGGCCAGCCAGTGCCGGCTGGCAACTACAAGGAGGAGGGCCTTCTCAGTAGTAGCCCCGACCCTTTGGAACGAACTCCCCGTGGAGATTCGTACCCTCACCACCGTCCAGGCCTTCCGCACAGCCCTTAAGAACTGGCTAGCCCGTCAGGCCTGGGGACAAGGATAGTTGCCCCTCCCGAATGATGAATGTATGTTGCTTATTACTTTTATTATATGTGTCTATGTCATTGTTTGTATTTCCCCTCCCTGATTTTATGTGAGCCGCCCTGAGTCCCCTCAGGGAAAAGGGCGGCCTACAAATGTTAATAAACATAACAAACATAACAAACAAACAAATAAGAGATCAAAGCTTAATGCATATAAAGAGGATATATAATGTATTAATACAGATGGATTTGGAAACAGAATTAGTTAAAGATTGTATGATAAAGTGGGCTCAAAATATTGAAGAACCAATAATGTTGGATACATGGGAAAGAATATGGGTAACAAATGTGAAATTCACACAAGCTCAAAATCTGAGAGAAAATTTTTACAAGATGTTCTATAGATGGCATTTAGATCCTAAAAAGCTGGCTTCTATGTATCCGAATGTACAGCCTAAATGTTGGAGGTGTGGTTCTCTCGATGCTACATATTATCATATATGGTGGACCTGCCAAAAGGTTAGGCATTCTGGATAAAATTATGGTGGATTATGCAAAATATCTTTAAAAGAGGGATAAAGTTTATTCCTCAGTTATTCTTACTAGGTATATGTACTGACTTTACAGTGGTAGAGACTAACTTGATTCTGCACCTAATAACGGCAGCAAGACTGTTGGTGGCGCAATACTGGAAGAAGGAAGACTTGCCTACAACTCAAGAATGGACATTGAAAGTTACAAACTTAGCCAAGATGGCTAAAATATCGGCATATCTTAAAGATCACTCAAATGAGAGATATAAACGAGACTGGAAAAAATGGATTGACTATATACAAAATAAATACGGGACCAAGAAATTCCAGTTAGCCTATGCTTAAGATCAGAAATGATTTAAATTGTTTAAAGATAGTTCAGCAAGAAGAAGCTAAGGTCAATGTAGAATGTCATTAATTTCTTTATTTCTTTTTTCTCAATAGATTTTAGACTGTGTTTGTTAAAAATCCATACCGTGTATGGGTTCTGGGAAGTTGGGGGGGGGAAGGAGGAGCGGGTTGCGGGGGAGGAGGGAGGGGGGAGGGGGGAGGGGGAGGGAGGGGTATACATTAGGCTAGACAAGAATGTGGTGGTAAACTAGAATTATTTTGACACACAAAAAATTGTACTTCGATGTCTTACTGATTGAGGAATGATGAAATGTTTGTTTTAAAAGAAATAAAACTTTTGAACTAGAAAAAAAAGACTTCAACATCCCTGTCATGGTCACTCTTTTTGAAACAGGTTTTGCCTAATCTTTGATTTTTCCTACCTAAGTGTAAAACCTTTCTTTTCTCCACATTAAATTTAATTTTATTGGATAGGGCCCATTGTTCAAGTCCGTCAATATCTTTTTGGTTCCTGAGCTTGATTTTTGGGATGTTGGCTATTCCTGCCAGCTTAGTGTCATTTGCATATTTGATGAGTTCCTCTTCTATCCCCTCATTTAAATCATTTATGAAGATATTGAAGAATACTGGGCCTAAGATGGAACCTAATGCCCCATTGCTTATTTCTCTCCATGTAGATGTACTTAAGGATAATACTTAAGGATTCTGGTGTACTTCTAATGATCAGTGGTACAAAACTGCAAAGCTGAGTTTGCATTGCCTTCCAAACACTACAGCAATTCTTTTCGTTGCCCTTTATGCTTAGTAAGTTCCAAATTTTTGACAATGTTCAATGTGCTACGTTCTAATTTTTGATATTGTACAAACATTGCACACTTTAAGTTACACTTCCATATAGAAAGTATATACTTATCAATAGGGAAATTGTACTACCCACATATCATGACTATTTATATTCACATAGTCACTGGTATATCTGGAATGTCCTTCTTAATAATAGAAATAACATTACAGCAACTTCTTGCAGTTAATAAAACAGACCAATGATTCCACTTAAAAATAAGAGGAGATAAAATCCATTGAAATCTTAATAGATGCAGAAAACATTACAATTGTACCAATCCTAATATTAAAATATTACATATTTAAACATGGAAGAAATCCATATTTATGCAAAAACTTTTTTTAGAAATTTCAATTACATTATATCAAAAGTTCTTTCCATGTGTAATGAAAACTCTCCTATTTATTTCCATTTTTTTCAAATGTATATCCGGAATATAATCTAATACCACTTTGTAAAGTTTATTTGGGATTGATGATCATATTGCACATTTAGTAAAGACATTGGATGATAACTTACAGAATCTAATCAAAGTTATAGAAGTGTTTTTGAAAGGTAGTTACAGCAAACTAAGATTACATCAAAATGACAACCTGTTTGCACTTTCTTCCCTTCTGCAGGCATTCAAAACAATACCCTTTGCTGAAATAGTGACTCTATAAGAGCATTTTTTCAGCTAAATGCTAGCATAATCAAAAGACCAAAAAACAATCATAGTTTTCAACACTGCTGAATAACATAATTTGCAATTTGGGATACTGTAAATCCTAAAAATGACCTGAAAGTATGACTTAAATATTTTGTTCTAAAAATGTGTTGCAACCAACCATATTTAACCAACAAAACCTAGCTTGTTTTGCTTCTTGGGCAAAATTCCAGACCCCATTTAACATTTGCTAAAGCATGAGATGCAGAGGGATGTGATAGATATAAACAGATCTTGTACAACCCTTTGAATACAATGTTTTGAGATCCTGCAGGTAGAAAAATTACAAAAATAACCCAGTACATCTTGTCTTAGATTAACATTATTTCATGTAACCAAATAAGTACAACGTAAAGAGAAGTGCTCCTCCTTTTGGACTGCACAACTATTGTCATTTCAGGGTTCAGAACATACAGTACAATCTGGATCCATAGTTGCTATTTCCTCTTTTGAAATCTGGAGGACCAAAACAGACTGATACAGGCATCCAGGATTGTGTGTCTCAGCATATGGTTCATTGAAAATAGACCTGTGCTATACAGAATGCCAGCCACGGAATGATTGTGCCATCTGCCACTACGTTTTAGGTTTATTCCATTTTCAGGACAAGAAACATGGCAGCAGATCACATTACTTCCACTGACAACTTTGAACTTCCCCTGGATGAGGGGAAAGTGGGGGGGGAGGTTTCTATGTGCAAGCTATAGCCTTACAAACAAATAGGTTTCTAGCACTTATTTTTCCCTTCCCCTCTGCCCAACAATATGATCTAGTTTGTCTGTAACATTTTTCAAGATCACGAAACTCAATTTATATAGATGGCTAGACACAATCTGAGGCAACCAATTGAATCTGACATTTTATCAGCTGAAAGTGATAAAAAGAAATCTCTTCTTTTCAAAGGTAGTTACTGGTGGTCTGTCAGCCTATCTGCCTTGACATGCAACAGAAACACCTAAATATTGGACCAATATCCCAACTTTTGAGACTATAAGTAATCGTCCTTATATACCTCATAAATGAGTAGACATAGTCTGAGTCTGCTCTACTCTGGAAAGTTGATTTAAATCAACTTTTGTTGTTTTTATATGTGGCAAAATACTTCTTTCTTCATCTCCATCAATGTGACATTAAGGAATTAGTGGTGAGCATGGATATTGATTTATTATAGGAAAGCATGAATTGCATTAATAGGCAACTGGTCATATGCAAATAATTCTAATAAACGAATATGATTGATATGCAATCAAGTTGATGTTGACTCTTAGTGACCACATAGATTTTCTCCATGACAGCTTTCCCTAACCTGATCTTTCAAATTTTCCAACAGTTCATTCATTTCCAATATAACTGAGTCCAGAGGTGGGTTACTACCAGTTTGCACCAGTTTGGGGGAACCGGCAGTGGTATTTTGGCCTTGGTCGCAGAACTGGCAGCAACCCAGGCTGGCCACACACCCCAAACCAGTTCCCCAGTCACCACTGCCTTTGCTAACATGTTTTTTACTATTTTGTTCATGTTCTGTGCATGTGCAGAACAATTTACAGTCAACTGCACACATGCACGCGAAGCACATGTGAAGCAAATCGGCAGCATTGCCGGCAGCAACCCACCCCTGACTGAGTCCATCCAACTTACAAATACATAAAATAGACAATCTTTAACATATATTGTAGATAGGTGGTTCGGAGAAGAATAAAACCTAAGAAAGCACTCAAAACTAGGAAAGACAGAACTATTTGTGAAGTACAGAGGCACGTCAGGTTTGGACGTTAACCTCCTTTTCAAGAAACAAAAGTTCAAAGAAAATACAATAGGCATGATGTGCAAGCAGTTTTCAGCTTAAAAGAGCTCAGAGTGTTCTAGGCTGAAAACAAATGCACATATTTGAGTTTAGAAGAAAATGCTACCGTGAAACAAACATCATTGTTTCAAGGGGCAAGGTTTCTAGGATTTCAGTCCTAGGAACTAAGAAGTCTTGTAACAAACTACCGTATATTTTGGAGTATAAGACGCACCTTTTTCCCTCAAAAAAGAGGCTGCCCAGCCCCCAGGAGCACTCTATAAGCTTCCTAATGCCCTTGTTTTGGACAAAAATGGGCCATTTTTTGTTCATTTTTGCCCCCCCCTCCAAGGAACACTCTACAAGCCACTCTACAAGGGCTATTCGTGCCCCTTTTTTTTTGAAAAAAAAACTGGGCCAGTTTTCATGAAAAACAGGCCATTTTGGGGAGGTTTGCAGACTGCAAAAACTTTTTTTTTAATTTGCCTCTTCAAAACCTTGGTGCATCTTATACTCCAAAAAATACAGTAGTCTGAATATTTGCAGCTTTAAGCAAAGTGCTGTGGTCTAAGCCAGGGGTGTTAGGGTTAGGGTTAGTGTTGGCAACCTTAAGGTTTTTGAACTTCATCTCCCAGAATTCCCCAGTGAGCACTCCCAATCTGGGTCATTGCAAATTCTACTCAGACCAAATCGAACAACTCAGTGTTTAGTTCCACATTTGAAACAAAAAAAATGCATTCCATTCCAACATTCTCATAACATAAAGTATTACCTGGTTTTCCCCTTCTCAAGAAGAAAGATTATTCTGATGGTGCCTCTTAACAATGCTTAATTCTTCTTCGGAACTGCATATGCATAGCACTGCCTCCAGCTTAGAATAGTACAATAATTTGCATGAGGTGCTAGGATGTAGGAGGTATTTTCAGATCAGTGCCCTTTACGCTTTAAACATCATTATATCCTTCCCTCACAACACTGTGCTAGATATCTGTGGAAATGGGAAGAGGAGCTAAATTGTGCATACATTCTTTTTTTAATTCTTTCATATTACATCAGCAAAAAAAAGTTTCTTGCTAATAATAATCCTGCTGCTTGTTTTCTAATTGTGCTTCAATTTCTTAAATGATGTTTGGTTTTTCTTTTCCTTTCCCTTCTCACTAGTAGATTTAGATTTAGATTAGCTTTTATTCAGTTTGTATGCCGCCCTATTCCCAAGAGACTCAGGGCGGCTAACAATCAGAATGGGGAAGGGGGTACAAAATAAAAATAAAAAGACAAACAGTTTAAAAACACACAACAGTCATATCCTCGGCTGGGGCTGAAAGATTTAACTGCCCCAGGCCTGCCGGAACAGCCAGGTCTTAGTAGCTTTGTGGAAAGCCGGAATGGTGGTAAGGGTCCGGATCTCAACAGGGAAATCGTTCCAGAGGGCCAGAGCAGCCACAGAGAAGGCCGGCAGATGGAATTCGGAGGAGGTCTAATCTGTGGGATCTGATAGGTCTTTGGGAGGTAATCGGCAGGAGGCAGTCTCTCAAGTACCCAGGTCCGATACCATGAAGGGCTTTAAAAGTAACGACTAGCACCTTGAAGCATGTCCGGAGACCAATAGGTGGCCAGTGCAGCTCGCGGAGGATAGGTGTAACGTGGGTGTACCGAGGTACACCCATGATCGCTCGCGCAGCTGCATTCTGGACAAGCTGGAGTCTCCGAATACTCTTCAAGGGCAGCCCCATGTAGAGCGCCTTACAGTAGTCCAGTCTTGAGGTCATGAGGGTGTGAGTGACTATCCGAAGGGCCTCCCGGTCCAGATAGGGTTGCAATTGGTGCACCAGGCAAACCTGGGCAAAGGTGCCCCTGGTCACAGCTGACAAATGATGTTCTAGCATCAGCTGTGGATCCAGGAGGACTCCCAAATTGTGAACCCTCTCTGAGGGGCGTATAATTTCACACCCCCCCCAGACTAAGAGATGCAATAGCTGGACCATCTTTGGGAGGGAGCATCAATAGCCACTCAGTCTTGTCAGGATTGAGTGCCAGCTTGTTCGTACCCATCCAGACCCTAACAGCCTCCAAGCACTGGCACATCACTTCCACCGTTTCACTGAGTTGGCATGGGGCGGACAGATATAGCTGCATATCGTCCGCATACTGGTGGTACTTGATCCCGTGCCGTTGCATGATCACACACAGCGGCTTCATGTAGATGTTGAATAGGAGGGGGGACAGGACCGAGCCCTGCGGCACCCCATAATTGAGGGGCCTAGGGGTCGATCTCTGACCTCCGACCAACACCGACTGTGACCTGTCCGAGAGGTAGGAGGAGAACCACCAGAGAACAGTGCCTTCCACCCCCACCTCCCGCAACCGTCGCAGAAGGATACCATGGTCGATGGCATCGAAGGCCGCTGAGAGGTCAAGAAGCACAAGGATAGAGGAGCAGCCCCTATCCCTGGCTCGCCAGAGATCATCGATCAGCACGACCAAAGCAGTTTCCGTGCTGTAACCAGGCCTGAAACTGGACTGAAAGGTGTCCAGATAATCGGTTTCATCCAAGGACTGTCGGAGTTGAAAGGCCACCACTTTCTCAACAACCTTCCCAACAAAGGGGAGGTTGGAGACTGAACAATAGTTACTCAAGATGGCTGGGTCCAGAGATGGCTTCTCCACAGCATCCTTTAAAAGGAGCGGGAAAGACCCCTCCCGGAGAGAGGTGTTAACTATCGTCTGGATCCAGCTGCGTGTCACTTCCCTGCTGTTCTCGACCAGCAAGGAGGGGCACGGGTCAATATACAAGTGGAGGCACTCACCTCTCCCATGGCCTTGTCCACTTCCTCAGGCACAACAAGTTGAAACTTGTCCATAAACTCCGCTCAAGACCTTCCCCCGGTACCTTGGCTGGCACTGAGCAATTGGAGTCCAGGTCTGTCCGAATCTGAGCAACTTTATCCGCTAGAAACTGAACAAATTCCTCAGCTCTACCCTGTAAAGGATCATCCGCGTCACTCCCTTTCAAGAGGGAATGGGTTACTCTAAACAAGGTGGCTGGGCGCAATTCAGCGGATGTAATAAGAGCGGCAAAATGTGCACATTTCGCCGCCCGTATTGCCATGAGATAGTACTTGCCCCAAAGAAGCCTACAGGGGGATTAAATGTTTCAATTAATTCTGAGCTAACTGAAGGTGATCAGACTCTATGGATAAGCATTTCTCTTAAACATTTGGAATAAATGGCCAATTCCTTCTTTTTAAGAGTAATTTTATTAACAATTATAATTACAACAAGAATGAATACAAATTTAAAAACAGAAAAAAGAAGGTGCAAGAAAAGAAATAATAGAAAAAAGAAAACAGAATATAGTAAAGAAAAAAAGAATACATAGAGAAGTTGCTCCCCTCTTCCTCTCAACAAATTTAAACAATTTCAATAAGTTATCACCTTCTCTTAAAATTCAACAAATAATTTCTACTTATATCTCACCTTTAATTTAATTTAATTCTTAACTTTAAGAACTCCATAAAGCCTTGTCATTTCAGTCCTGATGTCAGCAAAAGTTAAATGTTATCACAGTTGTATTTTAATTTTGATCAAATAAGCCAATTTTATATTCTTTCCTTTTATTTCTAATAATACCGTATTTTCACCCATATAACCCGCGGGTTATATGCGGTTTTTACATGCACAGCGCCCCCCTGCGGGTTATATGCGTGGGCGGGGTATACGGAAAATATTTTACACGATCGGAGGCTTACACGATCGGAGGCTTGCTTCTTTCTCCGTTTCTTCCCCCACCCCGATCTCAGCTGTTTCCTTCTCCTCCGTTCCTTTCCTCTTCCCCAGCGTGCGCAGGCTTCTTTCTCCGTTTCTTCCCCCACCCCGATCTCAGCTGTTTCCTTCTCCTTCGTTCCTTTCCTCTTCCCCAGCGTGCGCAGGCTTCTTTCTCCGTTTCTTCCCCCACCCCGATCTCAGCTGTTTCCTTCTCCTTCGTTCCTTTCCTCTTCCCCAGCGTGCGCAGGCTTCTTTCTCCGTTTCTTCCCCCACCCCGATCTCAGCTGTTTCCTTCTCCTTCGTTCCTTTCCTCTTCCCCAGCGTGCGCAGGCTTCTTTCTCCGTTTCTTCCCCCCCCATCTCAGCTGTTTCCCTTCTCTTTTACTCGTCGCGGGTTATATGCGTGGGCGGGTTATATGCGTGGGCGGGTTATATGCGTGGGCGGGGTATACGGGAAATATTTTACACGATCCGGAAAACCCGCGGGTTATATGCGTGTGCGGGTTATTTGCGTGGGCGGGTTATATGGGTGAAAATACGGTATTTATTTTAGTCCCTTCAAATAATGTCGTAGAATTTGATTTTTTTTCATGTTTTATTTGTTCTTTCTCAAAAATTCTTCAAACCTTTAACAAGCCTTTTTTGTAAATTTAAAATAGGAAAATTATCCAGGTCACACTCTTGGCTTGTTATTTAAGAATATTTAATTTTTAAGAAATAAGCCAGTTTCTTTTTTATAATGCCTTTTCCAATGTTATTTTGTAGTGTATAATTTTAAGCCACTTTTAAATCCACTTCAGATCAATCTTGTTAGGTAATACTTGTTCGACTGTCATAATTTCCTTTACGTGCAATCTATAGAGGCAGACTTCTTAAAATTGATTCAGTGTTCAAAAATTTTATTCAATATGTCCACTGTTAAAATACTTTGCTTCATTTAGTAACTGAAAGTTAAGTTTAAATATTCTTCTTCTTTAATTGTAATCTTTATCCAGATTACAATTTAGGTTCCTTCTATTTTCTGAAGTGTCCATTTTTAAAAGCTTTGTGCTTGTATGCTTTAAAAACATAATTCAAAACACAAGCATTTTCCCATTGTAAGGATTCTTTATAATTAATTCCAAAGTCTTGTTTCAAATTTACAGTATCTGAATTCTTTTTTTTTTGAACAGAACTTTTTTATTTTTCTTTAAAAAAAAAACACAAATATGTCATCATTTGTCAATCATTAAGACATTGAAGTACAATTTTTTTTGTTGTGTGTGCCCCTCCCTCCCTCCACCCCCCCACCCCCCCTCCTCCTTCCCCCCCCGACTTCCCAGAACCCGTACACGGTATGGATTTTTAACTAACACAGTCTAAAATCTATTGAGAAAAAAGAAATAAAGAAATTAATGACATTCTAGATTGACCTTAGCTTCTTCTTACTGAACTGACTTTTAACAGTTTAAATCATTTCTGATCTTAAGCATAGGCTAACTGGAATTTCTTAGTCCCGTATTTATTTTGTATATAGTCAATCCATTTATTCCAGTCTCGTTTATATTTCTCATTTGAATGATCTTTGAGATATGCCGATATTTTAGCCATCTCGGCTAAGTTTGTTACTTTCTTTAACAAAAAAACTTTTTTTTTTATTTTTCTTTAAAAAAAACCAACACAAATATGTCATCATTTGTCAATCATTAAGACATTGAAGTACAATTTTTTTTGTTGTGTGTACCCCTCCCTCCCTCCACCCCCCACCCCCCCTCCTCCTTCCCCCCCCCCCCAACTTCCCAGAACCCTTACACGGTATGGATTTTTAACTAACACAGTCTAAAATCTATTGAGAAAAAAGAAATAAAGAAATTAATGACATTCTAGATTGACCTTAGCTTCTTCTTACTGAACTGACTTTTAACAGTTTAAATCATTTCTGATCTTAAGCATAGGCTAACTGGAATTTCTTAGTCCCGTATTTATTTTGTATATAGTCAATCCATTTTTTCCAGTCTCGTTTATATCTCTCATTTGAATGATCTTTGAGATATGCCGATATTTTAGCCATTTCAGCTAAGTTTGTTACTTTCAATGTCCATTCTTGGATTGTAGGCAAGTCTTCCTTCTTCCAATATTGCGCCACCAACAGTCTTGCTGCAGTTATCAGGTGCAGAATCAAATTGGTCTCTACCACTGTAAAGTCAGTACATATACCTAGTAAAAATAACTGAGGAATAAACTTTATCCTTCTTTTAAAAACATTTTGCATGACCCACCATATTTTTATCCAAAATGCCTTAACCTTTTGGCAGGTCCACCATATATGATAATATGTAGCATCGAGAGAACCACACCTCCAACATTTAGGCTGTACATTCGGATACATAGAAGCCAACTTTTTAGGATCTAAATGCCATCTATAGAACATCTTGTAAAAATTTTCTCTCAGATTTTGAGCTTGTGTAAATTTCACATTTCTTACCCAGATTCTTTCCCATGTATCCAACATTATTGGTTCCTCAATATTTTGAGCCCATTTTATCATACAATCTTTAACTAATTCTGTTTCCGAATCCATCTGTATTAATACATTATATATCCTCTTTATATGCATTAAGCTTTGATCTCTTATTTGTTTAAACAGATTATCCTCAACTTGGATAAAACCAATTTTTTGATCTATTTTCCACCTAGCCTGTAATTGCCCATACTGGAACCATGTTTGAACTACCTTCTCCTCTTTTAATACCTCTAAAGATTTTAATTGCAATACCCCCCTTTCCGAGGTAAGAAGCTGTCTGTAAGTAATTCTGTCCTGTTTTTGTGCTGTATTCATATTTTCAATTGCGTGTCTAGGAATTGCCCACATGGGTATCTTGTCATTTAATTTATATTGGTATTTCTTCCAAACCCGCAATAAAGCATTTCTTAAAATATGACTTTTAAAATTCTTATCCAATTTTTTGTTGAATAACAGGTAAGCATGCCAACCAAATACCAGATCGTATCCCTCAATATTCAATATTCTATCATTGGTTAAATGAGTCCAATCACTAATTACAGATAATGCCACTGCATCATAATATAGTTTTAAATTAGGTAGTTTCAATCCTCCTCTCTCACGTACATCTTGCATTATTTTCATCTTTACCCTCGGCTTCTTTCCTGCCCACACAAATTTGTTGATACCCTTCTGCCATTCTAAAAGGTTCACATCTTTTTTAAGTATAGGTAACATTTGGAAAAGAAATAAAAATTTTGGTAAAATGTTCATTTTCACTGCCGCTATCCTACCCAGCAAAGATAAGTGCAATTTCTCCCATTTTTTCATCTCTGTCTGTATGCTATGCCAAAGTGGTTCATAATTATGCTTATATAATTTCCCATTTGAAGTTAAAATGTTAACTCCAAGATATTTGACTTTTTTAACTACCTCACATCCTAGCATCACTCCTAATTCTTCCTTTTGTTTAATATTCATATTTATAGCTAATATTTTGGTTTTTCCTAAGTTTATTTTAAAGCCCGACACTTGACCATATTGATTAATCGTATTCATTAAAACCATACTGGATTCCTGCGGTTGTTCTAATATTATGACCAAATCATCCGCAAAAGCGCGGACTCTATATTCTTGCTGCCTAATCTTGATCCCTTTTAAACCATCCAAACCCCGTATTTTATTCAACAATACTTCCAAAGTTATAATAAACAATAATGGGGACAAAGGACAGCCCTGTCTTGTACCTTTTCCAATTTGAAAAGAGTCTGTTAAACTTCCATTGACTATGATTTGTGCTGTTTGCTGTTGGTATATTGCTTTAATTGACCGTAAAAAATTATCTCCTATCTGCATTTTTTGCAGTATCTTCAGCAGAAATTGCCAGTTAACTCGATCAAAGGCCTTCTCAGCGTCCAAGAATATAAACGCAGCAGGGATCTGGTTATTCTTTCCCAAATATTCTAATGCATTAATAATTAATCTAACATTACTTTTCATCTGTCTCCCTTGTATAAAACCTGTTTGGTCCGTATGTATCAATTGTTGAATGACCAACATTAACCTATTTGCTAATATTTTAGTAAAAATTTTATAATCTACATTCAGTAATGAAATAGGTCTATAATTTTTGGGTTGAGTAGTATCTTGATCTTCTTTGGGTATCAAAGATATAAACGCTGTCTTCCAAGATGGAGGGACTTTACCTTCCATTTGAATCATATTAAATAATTCTCTAAGAGGTTCTACCATTTCTAACTGTAAGTTTTTATAGTAAACCGCTGTCAAGCCATCTGTACCTGGTGCTTTCCCTGACTTTAATTGCTTAATTACCTGCAGGATTTCCCCCGAGGTTATTGGTTGATTCAATTTTTGCCTGTCTTCTTCTCTAACTGAAGGTATTTTCTCTTTGTCTAAATATTTGTCTATGTCTAAACCATTAATTTTATCCCCTTTATACAGTTCTGTAAAAAATTCCCAGAAAGCCTTTTGAATCTCTTCCTGTTGAAACACCTCCTTCCCTCTGTAAATCAGTTTAGATATATTTCGAGTTTTCCTTTTTTTCCTAATCTGATAAGCTAACCATCTGCCAGGTTTATTTGCATTACAAAAAGTATTGTTTTTGCATATAATAAATTAGTAGCTACCTGGTCAGAGATCAACATGTCAAATTGAGATTTTAATATGTTAATAGCTTCCTTAACCTTTGTATCGTCTGGGTTCATTGTTAACTCCAGCTCTTTTCTCTTAATTTCCTCTTCCAGTTCTGTTCGTTTTAACCCTTGCTTATTTCTATGTGTTTTATTTATATTCATCAAAACTCCTCTCATATACGCTTTGCTTGCGTCCCATACAAATTCCATAGATGTACCCTTATTCATATTCAAAACAAAATATTCAGATAATAATTTTTTACAATCATTAATATACTTTTCATATCTAAATAAGTTTTCATTCAATCTCCAAGACCTTCTTGCCTGCACTACCCTTCCCAACTCCATCCAAACTGGGTTATGGTCCGAAAGGACCCTAGCTGCAATCTTTGTTTTCTTGACCCTAGAAAGCAAATCATTAGTGGTTAGAATAAAATCAATCCTTGAAAGGGATTGATGCCTGTCCGAGAAGAAAGTGAAGTCATATTCCTCTGCATTTCTTTCTCGCCAAATATCTCTCAATTCAAAATCATCCATAATGTCAAAGAAAGATTTGGGTAGCTTTGCTCGCATCTTGGTATTTAGGCGGGAAATCTTCTTATCTCTCTTAGTGTCTATCACTCCATTCCAGTCACCCAATAGTATACAGGAACTATAGTCCCACTGTACTAATTTAGCATGAAGATTTCTATAGAATCTATCTTGCTGTTGATTGGGAGCATAAATTCCCAAAAGTAATGTCTTTTTCCCTTCTAAGATTAAGTCTAAAGCAATATATCTTCCGAAGGGATCTGCTTCTATTAATTCAGCTTTCATATCTTTTCTTAAGTATACAACTATACCATTCTTCTTTTCCATAGCAGAAGCTGCAAAATGTTGACCAAGTTTTGAGTTGATCAAATATTTTTGATCAGTTGACTTGATATGAGTTTCTTGCAAACAAATTACATTGTTCTTAAACTGTTTGAGATAATGAAATATTTTCTTCCTCTTCTGTGGAGAGTTCAGTCCGTTGACATTCCATGTTAAAATCTTAGTTGTCATCTTTGGTTGGTTGAAGCATTTTTAGAGCTTCCTGCACGGCCTGTTTAACCTTAGGTCTAGCTCCTCCCACTGCTTCCAGATTTGTTATTGTAGTTCCTTGATCGATGGCCGATGATTGTTGATGCTGTTGCTTTTTAGCTTGTTTCTCCATATGTCTAGTAGTCATTATCTGAATTTTTATCTTTCTAAAATCAAAGTTTTAAGCACCCTTCTGTGTTTATTAAAAAAATCTTTAAACATGTTTTCAAAACATCTTTCACTGAGGATTGATCGAATCTCAGTTGGTGCTATAAAATTTGATGATCCAAAGGATTTTTTAATTTTTAAAAACATTTAACAATTTCTGGAAGTGATTAGAAAAAAACCTGTACATCCAATATCCTTCTGAAGTTGCTAACCATGGTTTGAATGATGTCTATTCCCTCATCTCCCCACCTGACAGTCACTTCAAGGCTAGAAACCACTTCAAGATGATTTGTTCTATATTCCATCAAGGCTTTGTCCTCAGAGTTTAGTTAAAAGAGCTATCTATGATCGGAGAAGAAGCACTTTAAAAATTATTTCATGGCACTGAAATATTTACATCATATCTCTGTGTTTTCTGTATTATTATCAGTGACGTGCAGTGAGCTTTATGGCTGGTGGGGCAGCAATTTTTCTAGACTTGTGGACTTCAACTCCCAGAATTCCACAGCCAGGCATGCTCAGTTTCGATTTAAAGCGACAGCATTTTTCCCCCTTGCAAAATAAGTTTTCCCATTCTTTTTCTTCTCCCTCCCCCTCCTTCCTCCCTCTCTTCCTCCCTCCCCCCTCTCTCAAACAGACACACGCACACAGAGAAGTTGGATCCCTCTCCCACTCACTCACTCTCAAACAAACACAAACACAGAAGTTGGATTGGATATATTTTCCAATGGCTTGAAAGCAGCTCCTCTGCCATATCCCCCCTTGCCCTGCTGCCTTCCGATCGGAGCCTTTGATTGCAGGTGAAGCCACGTTGCCTTTTCAAACTTGTAATCAGTGAAGCTGGGCTTATATACTTTTATCCAGGTGTGTGTGTGTGTGTGTGTGTGTGTGTTTTTGAAAAGGCAACGTGATTCTGCATGCAATCAAACTTTTTGAATTCCTCTCCTCTCCCCACACACGCACCTTTTCCAGCTGTTTCAGAGAGGATTTCAACTCTGCTTTTGCCTGCCATCATGAAAAGAAAAAAAAAATGTAAAAAGAGAAAGGCCAGAGCTCTGAGTCAGACTAAGCTAGCTGCTCCCAGAAAACTCTAAAAAGCCTCTAAAAATGCCCTCTACAGGAGGCAAGAGAACACGTGCCTCCTTTGCATAAGGAATTTTTTGCCTTTTAACCCTTGCTTAACTCTGCTCAAGTGATCATAAAGCTAGAGTAAAGGAGGCCCGTAGTTCTCTCGCCTCCCACTGCAGTTAAGCACTAAGCAGAGTCATCCACTGTGACTCTGTCAGCAACTACCTTAGCCTTTTTCCTTTTAATTTTTCTTTTCTTTTCCTCATGACACTGGTGGGGCCCCGCCTCCCTGACTGCACTTCCCTGATTATTATTTTAGTTAATAAACAATAGCTCTCCAGACATTGGACTAAACAAGGCTAAATATTTTGTGGTTTAGTACAGTGTGTAGAACATGTTTAAAGAAACAACCCTGCTTTGTTTTTTTGCCAGAGTCTAGAATTTGGCATAACAATTTATTTTTCTCTTCTTGAAGAGAAATAAACTTCTTTTCTTTCTCTTTTGCCTAGTTTGGTCTCCAGGAGATTCAAAATTGCTAAAAGACATACCTCGTTTGTTGAAATTATTTGTTGATGTACTGTGGAAAAAAATTTAATCTCAGTAATCAGACTCAAAGATGGAAAAAAATAGCTCCTAAAATTCTGCGGCTCGCCTTTTCAACTTTATATTGCACATTGCAGTACATTAAACATTATTAAGCAATTTGGTCCGATATTAAATAGACAAGAATAGGATGTTAGGGTAGGGAACTATCAGAGACTGACAATAGCTGATATCTATGTGCCAATTAGGTATAAACCTGGATGGTTTGTTAGCAGAATTATAAAAAGTAGCATGTGAGGTAAAGAGATAGTACAAAAAAAGATAGCATCTTTATGTTAAACTACATTTCTGGATTGTTGTTTTTCTTAGCAATAATATAGATTTGTAATTTCCTCATGGTCATTCATCCAAATATAAACCAAGTTCAAACCTGGTTTTGCTTTTCATGATCAGCCAAATTTTTCCACAAGGTGCCATCTAGCTGTTGCAGATGGTAAATGGCATGTGTGGAGCATACCTAAGAGTAGAAATACATAGTTGTAAACAAGAAGTAAAGAAGCATCTATGAATGACAAGATGACAGAAGGTGGATTTTTTTAAATAGCTATCTACTTTGAGAAGAAGTTGTCAAGAACTAGTGAACTAGTGTTATTTTCATTTGTAACAGGCTTCCTAAAGTAGGCAGTTGAGCAATATGGAAGAGTGGAAGAGTATTATTCTGAATACTGGCCCATCTTGTACCAAACTGAACAGTTCACACCATAGCTACAGCTAGAGATCCTGGCACAAATTGGACGTCAGAAGGGCCTTGCGCATTTACCTGAAGCACACAGCCCCCTTTAGGCGTTCGGAAGCCCTCTTCGTATCCTATCAGCCATCCACCCGAGGGGCCAGGGTTTCCCCGGCCACCATTAGCAGGTGGATTAGAGCGGCCATATCTCAGGCCTACGGGGCACAGGGTCTTCAGGTTCCAGAGGGCATCACAGCGCACTCCACCAGAAGTGCGGCCACCTCAGCAGCCTGCTCCACCCACGCACCCATAGAGGAGATATGCCAGGCTGCCACCTGGTCTTCTCCCTCACCTTTCATTAGGCATTACTGGCTAGACGCTTACGCCTCTGCAGAAGCTGCCTTCGGCAGGAGGGTGTTGCAGGGAGTCCTTGACTCTCCGGGGGCTCAGGCCCATTAACTCCCTCCCAGGACAACTAACTTTGGTATGTCCCAATGGTTACTCCTCCCACACCTCACACTTCGGAAACTGGCAGTTGGTCTTACCTGAACTGCATGTTTTGAAGAAGGTGTGGGAGGAGTCACTTCCCCCCCCCCCCCGGTGTAGGGTGTCCTGCGCCAAGGGGGCCTAAGTTAGCTCAGTGGTCAAGCAATGGCAGACAGGAAGGATGTGGATTCTGCTGTTTTTTTGTCTGTCCTTCCTTTCAGGTGCTCTGCTATGATCCATCCGTTAATCTGGGGAGGTCAGAAGGAGGAACGTAGGTGGGGCCTCGAAAGATTACCTCAATCTCCTAGGCAAGAGGGCTGGGTTAATACCCAATGGTTACTCCTCCCACATCTTTTTTGAAACATGCAGTTCAGGTAAGACTAACTGCCATTTTGTTTTCTACAAGAATTACAGCTCAGTGAAAATTAAACATATTAAATGGATACAAAGTACTGAATATTTAAAGCAAAAGAATACCACAAGAAAGAAAATTCTGGGGACTATTAGGAATTCTGAACAGCAAACCTGCTCATAACATATGGTTATATGTTCTTTTTGTAATTTAATTTATTTTCCAGGATACCAATTCCCATCATGGCTGCATCTCTTTCCTCTTTCCCAGTACCATGAAAGCACATTCATCTGGACAATGTGAAAAAAAAGAATTTGTTAATTGATTTATTTTTTTGCATCCCACCTTTATTATTTTTGCCTTTATCACAAGATGGCAAACCTATTCAACACAACTTCCTCCTCCTATTTTTCCCACAACACCAAACCTGAGATAAGTTGAGCTAAGAGAGAATGACTGGCACAAGGATACCTAGCTGGCTTTTATGCCCAAGGCCAGACATGAACTCACAGCTTTCCGCTTTCTAGCCCACTGTCTTAAGCCCTAGACCAAACCTGTTTTCTAAATTGTGGAATGCACACCTTGAAGAGGATAAAGAAGCATCAGCTAAGGGGAAAGAAGGAAATGAACAGAAGATTCCACTACCTTCTAACACTCAGCATCTCCTTTTCCCAAGGGAAAATAAATCTGAGGGAGGCATCAATTTGCAAGTTAATCATTATTCAGTGATTTCCTGTATGCTTCCTTAATTGCCCTCAGCTCTATATGCAGACACTGCTTCTTGAATTACATCTCTTTCAGTGGAAAGCCCCTCTGAATTGAGCTACAAAGGTTTGAGGTTGAGGTTTGAGATTTATTCGATTTATATGCCACCCTTCTCCCAAGGACTCAGGGCAGTGTACAACATTAAAAGAAACACATACTACAAAAGTTAAAAAGAAATTAAATAGGATATCCCCAAACCCAATTAAAATTAACAATGACACATTTTTTAAAATAATTCAAATTAAAATTAACAATAATCAATACTTTGATTTGTTTTGTTCAGGCCAGGCTGGCTTGCTGGAAAAGCCAACTTTTTAGGGTGCATCGGAAAGAACCGGAGGTCGGGGATTATACGAAGATCCGGGGGCAGCTCATTCCAGAGGGAAGGCGCTCCCACAGAGAAGGCTCTCCCCCTGGGGGTCACCAGTCGACACTGTCTGGCCGACGGCACCCTGAGGAGGCCAACTCTGTGGGATCGGACTAGACGATGGGAGGCTATCAGTGGCAGTAGGTGGTCTCGCAGGTACCCTAGGCCTAAGCCATGGAGCACTTTAAAGGTCAGAATTAGTACCTTGAATCACACCCAGAAGGACACAATGCCTTCTTTTGTCCCTTTAATTGAATTGGATTAAATCACAGTTTACTACCTGCCTGCAGCATTCATATGAATCCATACTGTTATCTGCATCTAGTACTAATATCATCTGGCTACATCACAGTAAATCTGTAAAGGGTTTATTATATAGTTAGAATGCAGTAGTGCATGCAAACTCTGCCCATAGTCTAGAGTTTGATCGTGATGGAGCTCAAGGTTGACTCAGCCTTCCATCCTTCCAAGGTCAGTAAAATGAGGACCCAGATTCTTGGGGGCAATATATAACATTGTAAACTGCGGTAGAGTAGAGTCAGTGCTGTAAAGCACTATGGGGCAATATACAGTATAAGCCTAAGTGCTATTACTAGTACTATACATTTATGATTTTATTTTGATGGTTCCTTCTAGTGTGCTGAATCTCATTCCGTAGCTGCTCCCCTCCCCCGCCCCCAGTTTTCTGTTCAGTGTCTTTTCATGCAGGGTGCTATATTTGAAAATAAAAGCAGTTATATAGATACTGGAAAGTTTTGAAGATCCTTCCTTTGCAACAAAGTTTTGGGGTGAAAAATCTGGAGCTCCTTAAAAAATTGCTCAAATTATGATAAAGTATGAAACCTTTGTGGTTTGTCCATCTTTCTGTTTGGTCTTTGTAAAATAGTAATTTGATTTTCCTGAAACATCTCTAGGATCCAATCATTTTAACTAACAGCAATTAAAATGCTTCTGACTGCTCTGGTTCTCCATGACACAAATTCAGTTTGTTCAACAATTTTGGATTATTGTCACCAGTAAACACCATAGAAGTAAATATGTAATGTATCCATACTTAATACAATAATACAATAGCAGAGTAGGAAGTGACCTAGGAGGTCTTCAAATCCAACCTCCTGCCTAGGCAGGAAACCCTATACCATTCCAGACAAATGGTCATCCAACATCTTCTTAAAGACTTCCAGGGTTGGGGCATTCACAACTTCTGGAGGCAAGTTGTTCCACTGATTAATTGTGCTCACTGTCAGGAAATTTCTCCTCAGTTCTAAATTGCTTCTCTCCTTGATTAATTTCTACCCATTGCTTCTTGTTCAGGTGCATTGGAGAATAGTTTGACTCCCTCTTCTTTGTGGCAACCCCTGAGATATTGAAACATTGCTATCATGTCTCCCCTAGTCCTTCTTTCTATTAAACTTGTTTTTGTCTTTCATTGAATCAATTATCTAAATTTCAGAGATTGTTGGACACATCCCTGCAGTTTTCTTGGCAAGGTTTTCAGAAGTGGCTTGTCATTGCCTCCTTCCTAGAGATAAGATGACTGGTCCAACATCACCCAGCTAGCTTTAAGGTGGGACTAGAAGTTACAGTTCCCTAGTTTCTAGACTGGTGCCTTAGCCAACTCATTATTCATCCATAGAACAGATAAAAATGCAAAACCTATTTATGTATTAAATTTAATAGTTACATAAACTTGCTAATAAAAGGGTGGCTGTTCTACTATTTTCCCTTCACAGGGACATTCAGAAAAGAAAATCCACATATTGTTATTATCTCAAGGAATGGATTTCCACACAATATAAAGAGAAGACAGGATTCAGCTAACTTATATCAAACACCTCAAGAAAACAGCATCACCTTCTGCGCAATGACTGACATATTAGAAGCCCATTATAATCAGAGTTAAGTTCAAATCAGTCTAATTATGAAAATCATCTCTCCCTTTTTTATTTTGCACTAATTAAAGCCCACTGCTTCTGCTCCTCCCCATCCCTTTTACCTGCCTTCTTTTTAAAACTGCTCTGTTAACATTATTGCTGTAATATGGGAAATGAAACATGGATTAGTGTGGGTAAGGCAATAGTAGTATTCAGCCAATTTGCACTGGTTCACGTGAATCGGTTGTTAAATTACCCACCCGCTTCTATCAAAGTGGATCCTTGGCACTGTGCTGCACTGAAATGGAGAAACGGGCAACAGAGCAGGTGGCACAAGGGAAGGAGAAGGGCACTTTCCTTCCGCCTTCTTTCATGCCAGCAACTCCATTGCTCATTTCTCCATTGCAGTGCAGGGCAATGCCCAGGATCCACTTTGATGGGGATGGTAATTTAACAACCGATTTGCCCAGGGTCAGGTTGGTTGTTGCAGGAGGATCATGCCGCATGTGAGCCAGAATTGGAGGACAGGATGGGCCAGGCCTTCCATGACAGCAATCTGACCTTGGGTGAACCGGTTGTTAAATTATTTGAATCCCACCACTGGGGTAAGGGTATGTTTCATGGCTAATACAGATATTTGCAGTACTAGGTAGGATCAGAAAGAAAAATTTACAGGCCTAGTAGATAGATCTAAAGGGAATGTAGTATCTAATACAATTCTATCATCTGCTGATTCTGGGAAAGATAAAGGGGGCTACTCTCTGTGTCTAGATGTAAACAGGAATAGAAACTCTCAGGGACTGAGTCACCCTGCTGATTAACTATAATAACTGCTTAACCATAATAAGGTGATTGCACCTAGCAATCACCCTGAAGTGGTAGGAAGCAGACAGCCCTTCTTGCATCCTGTGAAGGGGAAAAACTGCTTCTCTCACAAATTAATCAAGTTCAATTGCTTAGCCTCCAACTTTGCATCGTACTATAAGTTCCTTAGTATTTTTATTGACAACCCAAATCTCCCATTCAGTGGTGGAATTAAAAAATGTTTACTACCAATTCTTTGGGTGTGGCTTGGTGAGGCATGGCAGGAGAAGGATACTGTAAAAATCTCTATTCCCTCCGCACTCCAGGGAAAGATTACTGCAAAATCTCCATTCTTTCCCCACTCCAGGGAAAAATTACTGCAAAATCCCCATTCCCTCCCCACTCCAGGGAAAGATTACTACAAAATCTCAATTTCCTCCCAATCAGTTGGGACTTGGAAGGCAGAAAATAGATGGGGGCAGGGCCAGTCAGAGATGGTATTTACCAATTCTCTGAACTACTCAAAATTTCTTCTACTGGTTCTCCAGAACTAGTCAAACCCTGCAGAATACCACCTCTGCTCCCATTTCTCAAAAAACAGCACTCTATTAATCTCAAATTCCTCCCAGGTGGAGTATCTCTAGAAGATGTCATTGAACTACATAAGAACTAAAGAATATTCCAGATTATGTCATTGTGTTATTCCTGTGTCAACTAAAGCCTGCCTGCAGGGCATCTACACAGAGGGGTTGAAAAGTCAATATGCCAATGGCAAATAGGATGAAGGCCTAAGCATGGAAGACACCTTTCAATACTATCTGACATTTCATATTAATGTGGAGCGGGGAAGAGTGACAAAAATGCCAGCCAGGACAAGATGGCTCAAGGGCAGACAAGTCTTCCTGGCTATTCCATCTTTCAAAGACACTGCTGAGCTTTCATTGTGTTGAAGTTATGCAGCTTTATGCAATTTTTTTCAATTTCCCACCATTGCTAAGGTGACCAGATGTCCCGCTTTTGGCAGGACAGTCACAATTTTCTACAATTTGTCCCGTGTCCCGCGTCATTATCAAAAAGTCCCGATTTTTCATTTTTAAATTTGGTGCCTTCTCACTCGCTCACTCGCTCCCCCATTTTTTTCTTTTTTCTTTTTTCTTTTTCTTTTTTTTTGATAGTTAAAGATTTGTAAAAAGTTGCTTTTATTTGAAATAAGACATTAATTAATTCCCTTTAGATAGTATGTGGAAGTCAGAGGAAATGTTTCCAAATGGAAAATGGTTGAATGACTGTAATTCTTGTAACTCCCTTCCCTTTCATCTCAATAAATCTTGCTGAAGAGGTCTATTGGTAACTGTGGTCTTTTTACAATTGCCAAAGTGTAGGATGCCACAGTCCCTGAGCTGGCTGTCTACCAATAACTGGGATTTAACCTTAGTCCATTCCATAACTTCATCTGGCAACTCTTCCTTTATTGTTAAAAGAACAAATAGGGATTCTCAATTGAAAACATGCTTTAGAGGACTGTCAGAACAGTTTAGGGAGGTCCACTGTCAGCTACTCCAACATATAAACCCCTCAGCCTCAAGTGCTAAGGGCAGCTCCCTTAGTGTGCAGAGAAGAGCAACAGAGATGATCAGGAAGCTGGGGGCTAAACCATATGATAATTGATTAAGGGACTGAATATGTTTAGTCTAATGAAATGAAGGACTACAAGGCAAGGTTGAAATGCTACCGATTCAGACCTATTCACCCAAACTGGTAGTAAAAACGCTAGTGTTCACCTGAACCATTAGGAAAAGATGCTTTAAAAAGTTTTTTAAAAGTTTAGACAATCAGCTGTGCTTTGGAACTTTTTAAAAACATTTTTTAGCATTTTTTTAATAGAATTTTTTTTTATTTTTGTTACATAGACAACATAATCACATAACAATAGAAAAAGAAAGGCAGAGGAAAAAAAGAGAAACACACACACACACACACACAAAAGACAAAGCCCATCATCCCATGCAGTATGTCATTTGATTACAGGTGTTTTAACCTTTATCATTCTTATACATTCATTGTTTCATTTAATAGATTATAATTTCGTATCGTTTCTTATTCCCCTGCCTGTAGCAATCCATCCCTATTACATTTCCCCCCATACACACACCCCGCATCTCTCTGTTATATATTTAATAGACACCACAATAACCTAGGATTAGAAAAAAAAGAAAAGAAAAGAAAAAAGCACAAAAAGATTTTAAAAAAAACATCATCACATGCAGCATGTCGTTTGGTTACAAGTGTTTTAACATCTACAGCTTCAAATAATATTTACCGTCTCAAATGTTTCATCTAGTATAACTAAAAACCTCATTTTCATTCTACAATATCTATTCAGTTAACATTAGCATTATTTTCCCCAGAAAGTATACTTATATTCATTATTGTCCTTGCATTTCATACCTTCAAACAGAGATCTTATTCCTTCATTTTTCAACAAGACGTCGCTGCATATATATACCAGTTTTCATTTGTTCCCTTATTAAAATTGCTTATCCGCAGCAAAATATCATTATAATAAGTTCTTAACATTATACATTATATCACCAGACCTTATATTAATTCGCTCCCCCATTTTTGCCACATTACAGCTCGCTCGCTCTCCCACCCATTCGTACTAAGCCAGCCCAGCCTGACGCTCACTGATTGGCTGGAATCCAGCCAATCAGTGAGGGGTTGGGGGCGGAAAAGTTTAAGTTTAAAAGTTTCACGCCACTGCTCAAGTCTTCCATTTTGCCTTCGCCTTCTGCTGCTTCAGGTAAGCAACTCTGGCGGCGGGGCTCGGGAGGCTTCGGTAGTCGAAGTAGCAAATGAAATTAATAATTTAAAATTTCAGTATCAACAACACTTAGAAAATATTTTTATTCCATTAACTATCCGTAATAGTATAAGCCAGCTAGAAGAACAAGGTGCAATAAATCGTGCAGATATCATGAATCACATTAAAAAGTTCTATAGTAACTGCAAAGATTATTTAGAAGAGTGAACCGAACATTACAATGATATTGAACATTTTCATTGGGTTGCATTAAAACAAGAACTTAATTGGAATGATGTGCAAAAATCATTCGATCATATTACTCAAAATTTCCCAAATAGTAATATTTCTGAAAATGATCTGTTTGATGAGATATCATTATTAAAAAAATATATTGATAAGGAAAAGCTGGGCATCAGCAAAAACCACAATTGAGAACAAATGGTTAGAAATATTTCATCATTTTGAAACAAACCATGTTCCATACAATAATGCACTAAAAATTGTGGAATACGTGCTGTCCTTACCAGGAACTAATGCTGCGACTGAATGTGTTTTTTCTACGGTAAATAAAGTGTGGACATCAGAAAAATCACAATTAAGTGTTGAGACATTGAAAGCCATTTTATGTGTGAAATATAATTTTTAAAAAATTCTTGTGAAAAATTTCATGACCTTTTAAACAACGACAGCAATCTACTAAAAAAATTCACTCAAGTGAGAAATATGCCAAAAAATAAAATAATACTGTACATAATTTTTGTAAATATGTTTAATAAATATAAATGTAAATAAATGTATTATAGTTGTAAATTGTAGTTATGTTTTAAATAAAAAAAATATTACAATACTATTTTTGCGTTGTATGAACATTTTTGTTGCTCCATATAAAAATTTTAATCAACCCCCCACCCCCGGGTCAATGGTGTCCCTCTTTACCAATCTGAAAATCTTGTCACCTTAACCATTGAAGTATGTTTTATTTCCAAATTTAAGTAGTTAGTTACAGTATTTTTTGGAGTATAAGAGGCACCTGGATTTTTGGGAGGAAAACAAGGGGAAAATATCTAATTCTGCCTCTCAGCAATTTGCCTCCTTGCATAAGGTGACCAGATTTTCAGATTGGTAAAGAGGGACACCTTTGACCTGGGGGGGGGGGTTGATTAAAAATTTTATACGGAGCAACAAAAATTTTCATACAACGCAAAAATAGTATTGTAATGTTTTTTTTTATTTCAACATAACTACAATTTACAAATATAAATTGTAACTGTTGTCAAACATCCAAATTTTGATCACGTGACCATGAGAATGCTGCAACGGTTGCTAAGTGTGAAAATGGTTGCTAAGTGTGAAAAATGGTCATCAGTCACTTTTTTCAATGCCATTGTAACTTTGGTCACTATACCACCTTTCTTGCCACAGTTCTTAAGTGAATCTTAAGTGAAGATGTTATATCTTAAGTGAATCTTAAGTCTTAAGTGGAGATGTTATACAGTAGAACCTCTGGTCACGAACGCTTCTGACCAAAATATTCACATTCTCCCCCCTCCCCCCCCTGCTGCTGATTTCCCCTTCTGCACCATTTTTTTTGTAAGCACCAAATTTCCAAAATTAGGTTTGATTCATGACCAAATCAGTTTGCGACCAATGTTATGGAACGAATTAGGGTTGTGACCAGAGGTTCTACTGTACACTTCCTGCAGTATTTGATGGCTAAAAGAAAAAAAAATATTGTTAAAGTGTGTATTATGTTCACTCCCATGTCTTGTCTGCTGCGTTGATTTTGAATTCATTAAAAGAGCTTATTTTACATCAAATCCCTCTCATATTATTCTCCTATGTTCAATAAACCCTAAGAGACAGCATACTATACATGAAATTCCTGTAACTGTATATTTAGTAAATTGTGGAGCTGAGTTTATCCAATTAACTCAGTTTTTGGACTTGAGTAATCACATACAATAAAGGAAATAAAACTATTTACAATGAAGTGTAGTTGGCTATTTGTGATTAAGGGTGTCATGCAGAAACAATTATAGTTTTGATCAGGAAAATACCCTAAAAAAAACCCTTTTGTTCTTTCAGGGTTTTTTTTAAATGATTTTTCCATGGCACATCACATATTGTTTTGAATTAAAAAAAACAGCAGCTGCACATTTTTAAAAACCTACATTATTTTAAAATGCATTAAAAAAAAAACCAGCACACTTGCCAGCAGGCAGAAACTCCAAGTCAATCCAAAATGATATAGATGTTAATACAAAGAACTGAGCAAATTGAAACTTTCCCACCATTTTGGAGCAGTCCTCCAACCTCCGTGCCCCTCCCCTCCGGAAAATCCAGGAAGTAACACTGGCGACCTCTCTAGCCATTTCCTGCAGCTCTATGGTACTAGATCATTTTTTTTCTTATAAAATGAAGTAAATGCAACGCGGCGCGGGGGGGGATCCGTTTTGTTGCTTTAACGTTTTAATATCTTCAATGAAAGTACTAAGACAGAGAGAGGGATTAGACAGGGTGTCTTTTGTCTTGCCCCGGTTAGGATTTCTTAAGCAAATCCACTGGGCTTTCAACATGAAGCCAGAAAATCGGGACTTTTTAAAAGGCAGAGGGACACGGGAAAAATTGTTATATAGCATATTTGTCACGCTGAAATCGGTACGTCTGGTCACCCTATCCTTGCAACAAACAGTACAGGCAATATACATTGTTTGTAGTGTTATATTTCAGACTATACTTGTACAGATGCTATTAAAATTTATGGGCTTTCTGGAAGTATAGTTATTCTCTGCTATTTAAAAGAATAGCACTTTTTAAAACAATAGCACTGGGCCTCTTCAGATCAAGCATTTATTTTAAAAAGCTTCTTCATTTTGTTAAATTGTCTAAAATAATAACAAAGCAGTCTTTAAAAATTAAGTCTAATAATTTGAACATTCTATAGGCATTTATAGTTGTTTACTTACCTCCTTGCAGTAAACAGCCTGATTAGCATAAGCAAAAAAAAACCCTGCCTCCCAGCAATTTGCCACATGGAGCAAACAGCAAGTTTCACTTTCAATTTCTAGATCATCAGCTATTACAGGCTGCAGGATTGCTATACCTTATTGAAGCCTCCCATGTTTTCTGCAAAGAGGTAAATTGCTGGGAGGCAGAGGCCAAAGGGTTGGGGCCTGTAGGAGACGCACCCAAATTTTCACCCTCTTTTAGGGGGCGGGGAAGGTGCATCTTATACTCTGAAAAATAGGGTAACTTCTGAGTTACAACTCACTTCTCTTTTACAATGATATAATGGCTTAGGAAAGAAAAACATGTCTAGGTAAAACAGGCAATAACAAAAGAGTTAGGAGACAATAATTTTAAGATATCAGTACTCCTAAAATAAATTTGCAGCTGTAATATGTTAATGTAACTAAAGAGTGTCTTCTGAATTTTTTTTTCTAGTTCTGGTTCAGTTTTAAATATGTGGAATCTAAGCACCCAGCACCCCCTCTGGACAACAGAAGAAAATGCAAAGGAATCTCACAGGAAACCTATTTAAAATTTTAAACACATTGGAGAAATTAATCTACCAAACAGACTTACGAACCAGAGAAACAAAAAAAATGTATCCTTTGTAGAAGATGAGAGAACTGATAGATGACAAGATGAATAGTCTTCTCTTTAATGGGGAAAAGCTAATGAAGAACCTAGCATGCTTTCTCACACATTCAGGGAGAATGTTGTGTTGTGCTTTATAGAGCGGGTTGCCTCTTTGTTTCCATGTTCAAAAGAAAACTGAAAATTAATTTCACCTTTGTTTCCAACTTCAAGCTCACCATTTCAAAGAGAAGTTATTTGCCTAAGCAAAACTTTGGGGGTTCTCTCCGAATGAAGATTCCTGCCTGTTGCTACTGACATTTCTCAAACATTTCAAATGTACGTGTATACTTAGCATTAAGGAGGCACAGATCAGCTTTCTCCTTGAATTCCATTGTTCAAAAAGACCAGTTCATCCATATTAGTTCCAGAATGATGGTTGAATGTTTTAAATTGTTGCTCTAATTTCTAGAAACTGTAAATAACAGGCAAAGAAGATTTGATGCATTGGCCAAAAGCTGTCTCAATTATTAACTGTGATTACCTACTGTGATTTATTGATTTGTTTACTTTCTTAGATATGACAACTCAGAACGCTGGGAAGTTCACAACAATTATAAAGCAAGAGCAAAATATCCATAATAAATTAAATGAAGTCAAACTAAATTGAAACTCAAATCACTTGATCCAAAGTCTATAGAAAAACTCAGTATTTACAAATTAGGAATTAAGGCTAAAAGGTAAAGGTTCCCCTCACACATATGTGCTACTGGTTCCTGACTCTTGGGAGTGGTGCCCATCTCCGTTACAAAGCTGAAGAGCCAGCGCTGTCCGAAGACATCTCCATGGTCATTTGGCCGGCATGATTAAATGCCAAAGGCGCATGGAGCACTGTTACCTTCCCACCTAAGGTGGTTCCTATTTTTCTACTTGCATTTTTACATGCTTTCGAACTGCTAGTTTGGCAGAAGCTGGGACAAGTAATGGGAGCTCACTCCGTTATACGGTGCTAAGTCTTAGCCACTGAGCCACTTCCCCAATTATAAATTATAACAACAATTATAAAGCAAGGGTGAAATATCCATAATAAATTAAATGAAGTCAAATTAAATTGAAAATCAAATCACTTGATCCAAAATCTATGAAAAGCTCAGTCTTTACAAATTAGAAATTAAGGCTAATGACGTTTAATAGAAGATTATAAACAATGGCACTGATATTCCCCCTCAGAGAGGGTACTCAGAGGAATAGGGGGAAATTGTGGAGAAATAAATCCTAGTATTTTCAGTATCCTTATTTCACAGAAATGGTGCTATCAGTAGTTTCTCCCAAGAGAGATGGTGAATCCAGTTGGAGGAAACAGCTCTGAATATACCATACTCAGGTGCCAACCACAAGGAACTCATCAACAATTCAACCAGCAATTGACAAAATGGAGCCATAAGACAAAAGAACTTCATCATCAAAAAGGAACTGAAATATTGGAGCTTGAAGAAGCCCCATTCAAACAGCACAATTGTTCTTAGTGAAATGCTGAACCCTTTGAAATAGAAAGTCCCTTGGGGCAGACATGAAAGGCAGTTCCTGCATGCTTCTCACCCATGTAAACAGTCTTTGATTATATTTTTTATAAAATTTGCTTATCTACTTTAACTGATGGCAGATTTTTTATCCTTAGTCCTATTTAGAACTAGGAAACCTTAGGAAGATTACAAGGAGAACTTTTTAGAGTTTCTGCTTATAATGCCTGTGTTCTGCAATTAAGCTTTGGCTGATTCCTATTTCCTAATGAAGTAAGTAAGTCATCCTAAAACAGATTGCATATGTTACCAGAGCAAAGAATGAAATTGTGGTGGGTCTTTTTAAATTTATTTAGAATGTTGGATATTCAGTCCACCTGAGCAGAGGAAGATGGGGACACTGTAATTATCAAGATTGCATAATACTTGTAGAACAAGGAAGTGTATGTTTCAACTGATGTAGACTGTAGTCAAGAATAGGAGAATTAAAATTGAATGTGGAGTTCTGCAGAGCATTTCAGGGAGACAATGAAATGAGGAGAAAGGAGACAATATATGACATTCCTGACCCTATTTTATGGATTAGAGTACAGGATTTCTTCTTCGATTTCATGTAGCTCCTGAAAAACCCCTTTCATAAAGCTTAAATGAGCTAACATATCTCCACCTTTCAAAAGACATGCCCTAAACAGTTTGCGTGTAAGATGTATGTGTGCACCTATAGTGTCACGTACATAAATCCTCTTTAAATTCTCCCAACATCTTGCAGCACAATTTTCTCCACGAATATGTATTAATTGTTGGTCATTCAGTGTTAGACCAATTATATGCAACGCCCGTTCGTTGCATCGCTGAAAATCTGCTATCTTCTTGGGATTATCATCGTTATCTGGATTCCAAGCAGTTACATCCGGTGGATTCTGCACAGCATCCCATAAACCTTCCCTATGCAGTAATAGACTGCATTTCATAGACCAAGAAACATAGTTTGTTCCATCCAACCGATAGGCTTGTTGATGAGTCACTCGCCGTCTTCTCCAGGATAGTAACAATCACTAACGAAATAGCTGTATGTATGCGATATTGCGTATCAACACCAACTTCCCCTTAGCTACATCTGGTATAACTTGGGCCCATAACCAGTGTTAGGTAAGCTTCCCATTGGGAAAGCGAGTACATTCAGAGAAGCATTGTGAGAGTATTGTTGAAGAACACACAAACTAGCATACAGAGACACTGCAGTTTAAGTAGGCTTTTACTTTCATGGAAATAGAGGTATCAGAGTCCATCAAACAGTCCAAGTCATACACAGATAAGACAGTCATCAATGTCTTTCAGTTAAGGGATAATCCAAATAACATAGTCCATAATCATACAAACAGTCTGGTACTCAAAGTTTGCTAGCAGTTGCAAAACTTACAATAGCTCATGGCACTTTTTAACAGCCAGCTTTCAAAACACTCAGATCAGATCAGGCCAGCATCTAACAAACAATAGAGGTAACAGTCATTCTGGCTAACTCTTATGGCCAATTGAGGAAACAGCAGCCTGTCAGCCTCTGCTTTGCTGCTGCTTCGGCTGCCATTGAAACAGGGAGGGGGGGCATGGTATTTGGGAAGGGAATCATTATGTGCTGGAGGAAGATTCTAGACGCTGATCTGACCATCTTACTGCGCATGTGGAGGAAGGGAGTTTCCCGCCAAGGTTAACTGTCCAGCATTCCATCCCGGTGATGTTTTTTGAAGATATCTCCCACCTGACTGTTGGGTGAATTATAATTGGACTATGGACTGGGGTGCCAAGGGGAGGGGATTGAATTATACATGATATTCTTTGCTTTTGCGCCTAATTAACCAGATTCACCTTAGCTTCGCAACTGTTCATTTGTAATTAGTAAAAGTACACTTAATTTCAAACAAATGGAGTTGAGTGGTTTCTTTCCTGGTTATTAAATGAAGTCTCACCTGACACAGCCAATCACATTTTACAGCATGATTTAAAGAAACAGGTACAGCATTGCTATATGATTTATAAATTGCCAACCCAACCATTAGATTATATTCCTAACAGGTTGGTTGCTTGGTTGGTTGCTTTTGATAAATAGCTATGTGTTAGGAATAAAACAAATATTCTGATTATATAGGACTGAGGGAAGAGGATTACAAATTCCTTACTCCCATGCTGAGCCAGCAGCAGCAAACAGTTTCCTCCCAATTATGAGTCGCCGTGGCACAGTACTTAGAATGCAGTTCTGCAGGCTACTTCTGCTGATCACTGGCTGCCAACAGTTTGGAAGTTTGAGTCTCATCAGCTCAAGGTTGACTCAGCCTTTCAGCCTGTCAAGGCCGGTAAAATGAGGACCCACATTGTTGGGGGCAATATGTTGACTCTGAAACCACTTAAAGAGGGCTGTAAATGACTGTGTAGCAGTATATACTGTAAGTCTAAATGTTATTGCTATTGTTATGAAAAAGGGACACAGTAGCTCAGTGTCTCAGTGGCTGAGATGCTGAGGTTGTTGCTCAGGAAGGTTGGCAGTTTGGCAGTTTGAATCTCTAGCGCCACATAACAGAGTGAGCTCCCATTACTTGTCCCAGCTTTTGCCAACCTAGCAGTTCGAAAGCATGTAAAAATTCAAGTAGAAAAATAGGGACCACCTTTCGTGGGAAGGTAAGCAGCATTCAGCATTTAGTCATGCCAGCCACATGACCACAGAGACGTCTTCTGACAGCACTGGCTCTTTGGCTTTGAAATGGAGATGAGCACCGCCCCCTAGGGTCAGGAACAACTAGCACATATGTGCGAGGGGAACCTTTACCTTTACCTTTATTGCTATGAAGGGACAATATTTTTCTTAGAAACCACTGCACATCCCATTTACAAAACTGCATAGTTCATATCCAACATCTCTGAAAGCTGATTGTGCTTTTCATGTATATCACAGATAGGGCCAATTATGGCTTGTTTCAACTTTCCACATTGCAGCCCCCAAAGTATCCCCAGGTCATGTAGCCAAATTGTGGCAGCAATATGGCCAGATTTTGAAAGTATGTTTTTGGTGGCTGCTCAAATATTCAAAGGGACAAAAGTCAAAACAAAATACAGCCAAAATAAAGTGGTAGAAAAGGAGCAAGATTTCAAGAAAAGCAATAATCTTCGTGCAGAAGATGTGATTATGGGAACTGCTTGAACTCTCCATATCCAAAGTGGCCTTTTTACTGTAAAGTGTCTTCCTTCACCATCCACAGAAATCCTTTTCCTCCCACTTTTCTGTCTTCCATGAAAACAATGGCTTTGGGGGAATTGGAGGCTTAACAGCCCTTTGAGGAACTAGATGGTTGACTAATGGAAGTTAATGCTTCCTCCCCTGTAAAAAGCAGTGGCTGCAGACCTGGTATTAGTCACTTGCTTAGCCCAGCGAACTCTGGAGGCTTAAGTGGAAGCGTATATATTTTATCATTCATCTTGGTGTCTAGAAGCATTATGAACTTCTAATTTAAACATAGTTTTATATGGGGGATTTATGGGCTCTGCCTGCTGAAATGCCAACTATATGCTTAATTAAAGCATTATATCTTCTACAGTGAACTGTTGCAGATCATACAACAGGATGTAACCACCTGCAAACGATAATAATGTCCAGCATGCAACATTTTTGTTGATTTATTGGATGTTTAATATTCCACTCCATTGCAGGTGATACACAAAATACTGTGTCCCCATCCCAAACAGCAACTTCTCTTCGTTAAATGTAATAGTCTATATTGTTACTTCTATTGTCTAGTCCATAGGGGGGAGGGGGTATCTCTGTGTGTGTATGTTTGTGTGTTTGTGTTGGGTATGCGTAGACACTTACATGCACATACCTACACATACCTATACTCATGCATGCATGCATGTAAAATGTATATACTGATCTGCCAAAATGACATATAGTAAATATAAGTCTTCATATAATGCCATATTTGTTCCATCATTACTTTGCCTCTTAAAAGTTGGCATAATATTTGTTTTATTTGTGGAAATCTTACACTGGATTTACTGAATTCTTTTTCTAATTGGTCCTACCATTTAAAGTTAGATTTTTTTAAAAAAAGAAACACATTCAAAGCTGCATTACCCTCCACATATTTCATTTTCCACTAAAAACTAAATTGTATTTTGAAAGGCTGCTATGTTTCTTTCTTGCCCACTTTATTTACAAAATGAGGATAGATGGGTGGATCTAGGCCTTGTTCCCAAAGAGAGAAGCAGCCATAAAGGCTATTATTCCTAGCCTTACTTCTCCATATATTCATTTAACACATGGGGATTTTTTTCTCCCAGCCTGATGCCAATGATAAGAAATGTGATATTTTGAAATATGAGACAGTGCTACACAAAAAGAGACTTGGGGAATGGATGCATGAATTGTATTTGTTAATTTATTCATTTGATTTAGGCATAACCCATCTCCTATCCAATTCCGGGTAGCTCGCAATACAAGAAACAAGAAAAAAAGTATATAATCTATAACCAAAGTTCTTCCAATTATGTTATAAGTATATAACAGAATTGGAAGGAATCTTGGAGGTCTTCTAGTCCAACCCCCTCCTCAGGTAGGAAACCCTATACTATTTCAGACAAATGGTGTAGGGTTTAATATTGGAGCATTCACAACTTCTGGCGGCAAATCATTCCATTGATTTGTTGTTCTGTCAGGAAATTTATCCTTAGTTCTAGGAGAACTAAGCTTCTCTCTCCTTGATTAGTTTCTATCCATTGCTTCATGTCTTGCTTTCAGATGCTTTTCAAATTAAAAACAGTGAACAAAATGGCAAATCCAGCCAACAATACTGAACAACCTACCAAACACAGCTCAAACAAACTCCAGAAACCTGGGAAAGAACCAGTTTTTTTTAAAGCCCTCAAGATGGGAGTATCCCAGATCTCAAGAAGAAATCTCATTCCAGAGTGCAGCTACCAGGACAGAAAATATACACTTCCTAGGTCCTTTTTAAATTCTGTTATCCCAATCAGTCTTCTCTATATGTTTTGGAGCTCCCAACAGTTAGTTCAACTGGATAGAAAGCCCCTGAGACTTTTGGTCATAAAACCTATTTGGATGAAGATTGCCTTAAACTATGAGATTTCTGAGTCCAAGCAGTAGATGATTGCTCATACAAACACATACATGACATCTCACAAGCACCACTGGAACAGAATCAGTTAGCAATACTATGCCCAACCATAACTCACAGCCCATTGGATATGGAAGAGGTGACAATTCTTTCTACTTATAAAACAGGTTTCCAAGTTAAGTTTTTTTCCCTTTATGATTCACTACCTTTCACTAATTATTGAAGAATAATTAGAAAAATAGAAAAGGAGTGAGCAAAACTTTCTTTTCAAATGAAGGATTACAAATGAAAAAGGGTTTTAATGTAACACAACATACCATCCTACCCACCATTAGACATTTTGGACATTGGATAATATTTAGCTTCCTCTATTCTTATGAAGAAATTTATATTCTCTCATAATACCATCTAGTTCATAGGAATAGGTTAAACTATCCACCTCACTGCTAAGTCAGCACCCCTGATAAATTCCATCTCTAGGCCCACTTAAACAACTAGATAAACTTCCCACCAAATACCCACTCAGCAGTATACAGTTTTGCAAGATAATGTTAGAATACTTTTTTCTCAATGAAAGCTCCCATGAGCTTTATTCCTGCATTGCAAACAAAGCATTTTTCCCTGAATGAAAGCACTGTACCATATTCAATGGGCAGTTCTTAATGTGTAAAAGTAATTAACAAGTGTTAGATCTTATATCGGATATTGTTAGGACAGATCCTTGGAAAGAATTTCTTCAGAATGTATAGGAACAAGTTCAAAGCTCTCCTTTTCCTCTTTATGATAATCCACAACTATTTCATGTCTATGTGTAGTGATCTGCTTTCCTCCTCCTCCTCTTTTCCTTTCCTGATAAAAAAATCGAAAAGCATTTTTATAGAGAGCCAGGATCAAGTTCCAAAGCATTCATGCAACTCTGGAAGAAGACAAGACTACTTTAATAATTTGAAAATAAGTCATTTACCTGTGTTCCCATATATCCTTCAGATTGTGCAAAACTGTGCTTCAGAACACCTGGGAGCCCAAATAATAGCCTTTTTTTAATAACTCTTGCTCCTCAGACAGCCTTATAAAGAACCTGATGGCACAGTGGTTGAAAGGCAGTATTGCAGGCTAATTCAGCTCACTGCCAGGAGTGATCCTCATCAGCTCAAGGTTGACTCAGCCTTCCATCCTTCCGAAGTTGGTAAAATGAGGAGCCAGATTGTTGGGGAAAATATGTTAACTCTATAAACTGCTTAGAGAGTGTTGTAAAGCATTATGGAGTGTTATATAAGTCTAAATGCTATTGCTATCTTCAGAAAGCCATTCTCTTAGCCTCCATGTTTCCATTTCTCAAGATACATCCTATTGAGACTGCAACACCAGCTTCAAAAGAATCAAGTAGGAGATCTATTTGTCTCTCCATTACCAAAGAGAGAAAAATTGACTTCCCAGATAGCAAAAAATTTGTTTACTAACCAATATTTTTTTTCATAAGACAACTAGGATATTGGACCATTATACAGAATTTTTCCAATTTTTCTCAAATATTTGTGATCTTTTAAGAATCCTTTTTCAAAGAATTTTGCCATTCTGATAAATGAGTTTAATAACACTATCCAATACAGATGCAACTTTCTGGATGGACTGATTTTAAAGCCAAATTTCTGGTTTGGATTTCATGACAAAGTGACACACCTTGTCTCTCTTGGAAGGGCCAATGAAAAAATGTTTGGGAAAAATGGGGAAAATGCTGTATAATGGTCCAGTATCCTAGTTGTCTTATATCTAGTGCAATGTCACATAAAGGGATCCTTTCTTGTAGACAAAGAATCTTGTATTTAAGTATCTCAAGTATATTTATTGTTGTACATATGCTTTACACTGCCCACTCACTTGCTGAATACATAAATAAATATAAAAAATAAAACTCTCCAAAGTTGTATACACATAGAAATAAAATTATACAAGAAACCAATCTGTCTGATGTACACATTTTTTAAAACTACAAGGTTAATGCAAAAAGAATGAATAACTTGACTATGAAACTTTTTCTCAGACACTGAACTGGTGGTAGCTGATAACCCTCCACATATATCTATGTTAAGGTGATTGGAAGTGGGATCACCAACTAGAAGCTGCTCCATAGAGTTCCCCAAGGAGAGTGGACGGACAGAATTACTGTTGGGACTGAGGAAGTTGGGCGGCTGGCTTTGCCTGGTGCCACGGCAGTCCCTCCGGATGGCTCTCCTCCCCGTTCGACCTCGTTTTCGCCCCGTCTCTGCCCCCCCTCCTCCACTCGTGTCTGGTCAGGTGGCCCCACAGAAGCGACTCCATCTCTGCCTGTCCCCACTGTTGTGAAGCCTCCCCCTGTGCTTTCTGCTTGGCACTGGACCACTTCTTATTGTGGCATTCTAACATCTGGCCTCTCCCTGCCATGGCCTTTGGATTCCTAGGCTTGCTGGCACATTTCCATCTGGCTTTGATTACTGCCACTATTATTACTCTCACCTTGGACAGTGCCTGCACAAGAAAACCCTTTGCCATCTGGGACTGTTCCGGCCTGGTTGAACCTCTTCAAACTTACAGAAGAAGAGGGGGATATAAGACACTCCCCCATATATTTTATCTGAACTGTAACTGGTCTCCAGCCACTCCAACTATCTTGAACGCTGAGAGCCAGTTATGTTATCTGATCTTGCACTTTTAATCAACTGCGCAATTTATCTTCTTTTCCTTCTTTTCTTTCATCTTTCTTCCTTCTCTTTGTATGGGATATGCATGGGATATGTATGGGATGAATGAATGTCCCACTTTTTATCATTATTATTGTTGTAATTTTTGTGTTTTAACTGCTACGTGGGGATTGCCTGGGTGAGTGCATGGGTATGTATGATTCGGAGGACCTGCCGGGGGATGCGGGGGGCACGGGGGTGGTTGAGGGGACCAGAGACACGGGAGAGGGTCGGAGCATTACGGTCGTAACAGGGAGGGGCAGATATGGCGGGGACTTTAGGGCAGGCCATTACCGGGGAAGGAGGGTTCGCTATGTTACAGAGATCCCTCCTTCCGGCCCTATGAGTCCCACTCCGAGACCAGATGACGCAAGTAATCAGGACCCTGGGCTCAGGCTGCTGTCGCTAAATGCCAGGTCTGTGGTTCACAAAGCTCCTCTCGTCCGGGACTTAATTTTAGACGAGAGGGCAGACCTGGCATGTATTACTGAAACCTGGCTGGGCCCAGAGGGAGGAGTCCCCCTCGTAGAGATGTGCCCAGAAGGATTTCAGGTGCTGCACCAGCCGAGAGCCCAGCGAAGGGGTGGGGGTGTGGCTATTGCTATCCGGGAGTCGTTAGCTCCTCGTAGGATCCCTGCTCCGGAGCTTGTCGGGTGTGAGTCTCTGCTGGTAAAGTTGGACCTCAAGGGTCAAGTGGGTCTGCTGTTAACGTACCTGCCTCCCAACAGCGTTGCAGCAGCCCTCCCCTCGCTCCTCGAGTCGGTAGCCGAGCTGGCAATTGAGTTCCCTAGGCTGATGGTCTTGGGGGACTTCAATTTGCCGTCGCTCGGTGAACACTCTGATGGGGCGCAGGAGTTCATGGCTTCCATGATGGCCATGGGCTTGACCCAGGTAATCCGGGGCCCAACCCACTCAGCGGGTCACATGCTCGACCTCGTATTCCTCTCGGAGCAGTGGATTTGTGATCTTGGTCTGAGGGGTAACAACATCATACCCCTGTCGTGGTCAAACCACTGCCTACTGAGGCTTGACTTCCGGAGACCAAACCCCCACTGTAGGGAGGAGGAACCGACCAGGTGGTTCCGCCCCAGGCGATTTATGGAGCCGTTAAGGTTCCAGACGGAGCTTGGGGTCATTCCTGATACTTTCGTCCACAGTCCGGTTGAGACTCTGGTTGCTGCCTGGCACTCGGCAGCATCGGAGAGCCTTGACTGGATTGCGCCACTACGGCCCCTTCGAGGCGGCGGATCCCAGAGACCCCCTTGGTTCACCGAGGAACTCCGGGAGATGAAGCGCCGGAGGAGATGCCTAGAGCACCTATGGAGGTCCGATAAGTCTGAATCGAACCGAGCAATGGTAACCACCAGCACCAAGGAATACACCAGGGCACTTAGGGCAGCGAAAAGATCTCACATTGCCACCTTGGTTGCGTCCGCTGAGTCCCGCCCAGCCGCCCTGTTTAGGATAACCCGCTCCCTCCTAAATAGGAGGGAGGCAGGGGAACCCTTGCAGGGCACAGCTGAGGACTATGCCCAATTCTTAGCGGACAAAATTGCTCGGTTTCGGTCGGACTTTGACTCCATCCCTGCAGTTCCAGCCGAGGCACAAGAGGATGAGGTAGACCATCTCTGGGTTGAGTTTCAGGATGTTGCCCCTGGGGATGTGGACAAGGCCATGAGGGCTGTAAGTGCCTCCACCTGTGTACTGGACCCGTGTCCCTCATGGCTGGTTGTCAACAGCAGTGAGGTGACACGAGGCTGGATCCAGGCGGTTGTTACCGCCTCTCTTCGGGAGGGGAACTTCCCCGCCGCGCTAAAAGCGGCGGTGGTGAGACCCCTCCTGAAGAAGCCATCTTTGGATCCAGCTGTCCTTAACAACTACTGTTCAGTCTCCAACCTCCCTTTTCTTGGGAAGGTTGTTGAGAAGGTGGTGGCCTTCCAGCTTCAGCGGTCCTTGGAGGAAGCAAGCTATCTCGACCCCTTCCAGTCAGGCTTCAGACCCGGTTACAGCACAGAAACCGCTTTGGTCGCATTGACCGATGATCTTTGGAGGGCCAGAGATGGAGGCCATCCCTCCATCCTAGTTCTCCTCGACCTCTCAGCGGCTTTCGATACCATCGACCATGGTATCCTTCTGCGACGACTGCGGGAGGTGGGAGTGGGAGGCACTGTGTTACGGTGGTTCTCCTCCTACCTCTCGGACAGGTCGCAGTCGGTGTTAGTGGGGGGGCAGAGATCGACCCCTAGGCCCCTAACATATGGGGTGCCGCAGGGTTCGGTCTTATCCCCCCTACTATTTAACATCTACATGAAACCGCTGGGCGAGATCATTCGCAGGCACGGGATAAGATACCATCAATATGCGGACGATACCCAGTTGTATCTGTCCGCCCCGTGCCAACTCAATGAAGCGGTGGACGTGATGAACCGGGGCCTTGAGGCCGTTAAGAACTGGATGAGTGCTAACAAACTGGTACTCAACCCAGACAAGACCGAGTGGCTGTTGTGTTTCCCTCCCAACAATTTGGCCAGTGTTCCATCGCTCAGGCTGGGGGGTCAAATTTTACACCCCTCAGATAGGGTTTGCAACTTGGGAGTCCTCCTGGACCCACAGCTGACTTTCGACCATCATTTGTCGGCTGTGACCAGGGGGGCATTTGCCCAGGTTCGCCTGGTCCGCCAGTTGCGACCCTACCTGAACCGGGAGGCCCTCGCAACAGTCACTCGAGCCCTTGTGATCTCTAGGCTGGAATACTGCAATGTGCTCTACATGGGGCTGCCCTTGAAGTGCATTCAGCGACTGCAGTTAGTCCAGAATGCAGCTGCGCGAGTGATAGTGGGCGCACCGCGGTTCGCCCACATAACACCTATCCTCCGCGAGCTGCACTGGCTACCTGTTGATCTCCGGGTGCGCTTCAGGGTATTACTTACCACCTATAAAGCCCTCCATGGTAGTGGATCTGAGTACTTGAGAGACCGCCTCCTGCCGATTACCTCCCTCCGACCAATTAGATCGCACAGATTGGGCCTCCTCCGAATCCCATCCGCCAGTCAATGCTGACTGGCGACTACGCGGAGGAGAGCCTTTTCTGTTGCAGCTCCGACCCTGTGGAACGACCTCCCCGTCGAGATTCGCACCCTCACCACCGTCCAGACCTTCCGCACAGCCCTTAAGACCTGGCTATCCCGTCAGGCCTGGGGATAAGTTTCTAATTCGCCCCACCCGAGTGTTGAGTGTTGAATGAAAGTTGTGTTTTTACTGTTTATTTTATTCACATATTGTTTATGTCTCTGTATTGCACCCCCCTTTTCCTATGAATGTAAGCCGCCCTGAGTCCCCTCAGGGAAAAGGGCGGCCTATAAATCCCAAATAAATTAAATAAATGAAATTATTATACTGGGTGGCCTGCTGCAATAGCAATAGCACTTAGATTTATATACTGCTTCATAGTGCTTTTATAGCCCTCTGTAAGCTGTTTACAGAATCAGCAAATTGCCCCCAACAATCTGGGTCCTCATTTTACCCACCTTGGAAGGATGGAAGGATAAGTCAACCTTCAGCCTGGTGAGATTCGATCTGCCAAATTGCAGGCAGCCGAGAGTCAGCAGATGTAGCCTGTAGTACTGCATTCTAACCACTGCACCACCGCAGCTCTATAATGAAATCATATTCTGTCATGTCGTTTCCATTGATGAATCTGAAGCATCAGTTGATAATGTGGAACTATCAGTTCACCATAAACAATATTCAAGTATAAAAGCTAATCCAATGTGTTACTTTATGTTGCCTTTCTCTTGTATCTTTCACCCCCAAATATAAACAACGTGTAATATATATTGTTTTAATTTTTTTTTCTTGAATTGGCTCATACAAGAACACTGTGTTGTTAGATTACAGGAAGTATTAAGAGGTGAAGCTGGGGAAATACAATGTGTTAATTTGGTCTGTTCTCATTATTTTCTATATAGAGATTTCTGACATCATTAAAGCTATAAAAAAGTATACTTGCAACAATCTTCTTCTAATTTGTAAGCTAAGAATTCACATACAGAGAACAACACACAAAGTTTCCAGTTATAGGCTAAATTACACTGATTATGTTTCATGGAAGATATTGTATCCGAGTCATATACTCTCTGACAGACATTTGTTCTGAGAAAGCTTGTCTTCTCCCAGATTACATAATAATGCTCCAAGTCAGAGGTGGGCAACTACAGCCCCTTTATGATCTGTAGGCTTCACCTCCAGAATTCCTGAGCCAGCCAAAAAATAAAAGACACCTGGGTTGCTTTTACTTTGCTTAGAGGCTTCATCATCTTGTTCCTTCCAAGTGGATTAAACTAAAGTATAATACTTGCAGGTCATGTTGAACATAGATCACCAGGCTGCAGGGAGTTCATTATGTCTACTTGTTTATAGGTAGAGAGTGTGGGTGAGCATGGGCAGCTTGCCATTAAGACAGCTTTATAGCTTTGCATGACAAATAAATTGATATGTAAAAGACAAGGAGAGAAGTCTTACTTATAATAAATTTAGAATCCTGTAAATGTCATTCTAAGATTAGTGCTTTGTGTGTGTATGCATGTGTGGTGCTTCTAAATTAC
Organism: Thamnophis sirtalis; assembly: GCF_051295495.1. Classification (NCBI taxonomy): domain Eukaryota; kingdom Metazoa; phylum Chordata; class Lepidosauria; order Squamata; family Natricidae; genus Thamnophis; species Thamnophis sirtalis. Next base: position 80,247,607 of record NW_028261386.1, on the reverse strand, counting down.
CAACAAAACTTCTTGATGAGAACAATTTTATTCTGAACTTCAATATAGCATATGAAGCAGCGAATTCAGTTTGCAACTATGAGGCTTATGCCATCTCTGAATTGAAAATGGTTGCCAAGAGATTCTTAACATCACTTGATTCCTGAAGGGAGTGCTACAGAGATAGCATTCAGCCAGTTTTCTCCATTGCGGGCAAACTGGTAGCGGAAATTTTGAGTAGTTCGGAGAACCGGTAAATACCACCTCTGACCTGCCCCGCCCTCTATCTATTATCTGCCTCCCGAGTCCCAGCTGATCGGGAAGGAATGGGAATTTTGCAGTAAACTTTCCCCTGGAGTGGGGTGGGAATGGGAATTTTACAGTATCCTTCCCCTGCCACACCCACCAAGCCATGCCAAGCCCACGCCATGCCCACAGAACCAGTAGTAAAAAGTTTGAATCCTACCACTGGAGTGCTACCTTTTCAAAAATGACTGCCCAAGCTATTACCCAATTAATAAATTGTAGCAGAGCTAATTGCAGAATGGCTCTTTGTAATCTAGAAGAACTCTCGGATGACAGCAAATGTCACCTACTTGTCTTCAGAAATGGGAAACCAGGAAACTCTTCCTTCTTGACGTCAGAGGTGGGTTGCTCCTGGTTCAGCCTGGATCGGACAAACCCATAGTAGGGGTGGCAGTAGGCTCTGCCCACCTGTCCAGACACTTCTGTGCATGCACAGAAGTGCTGCGTGCACGAGCGTGCAAGAGCGCACGAGCAAACTGGTAGTAAAAAATTTGGAAACCCACCACTATTTAACATCTATATTGGACAAGGTCCTTAAAATTAAACAGTGTGTTTATGACTGCTTGGATGGCATGCTATTAACTTGGATTTGTCACAAAACAAACTCGCCTGGACTTATTTCTTTTAATAAGTTTACTTGCTAGTACAGTATATTATGTAGTGGGTGTCAGTAGACAAAAACAGACCAGCATAGATACAACAGCATTGATTGACTCAGAACTGGAATTGAGGAAATGCAGGCAAATCAGTGGTGAAATTCAGCCGGTTCTATCCAGTTTGGGCAAATCAGTAGCATTGGCAGTGGGAAGCTCCACCCACCCACCTGGAGGTCATCACGTCCTGTTTTTGATGCTCTGTGCATGTGCACGCGCTCACATTTGCAAACCAGTAATGAAGGTAAGTTGATTTCACCCCTGAGACAATCCCTGTAATTTATACTCTGGGCACACAGGGCCTTAACCAATCATAATACTTGAAAAAGCCCACCAAAATATGAATGTTCTAAGTTTCCCTCCAAAACTTGAAGTTAACAGTTAGGATCATCTAAAGGTTAGTTTCACTTTAGCAGGACTTAACCCAACTTATATATTCAATATGTAATACTCAGGAGAATGCTAGGGATGTAGTGTACTTGGACTTTAAGTAGCACAGAGTTCAAATCATGGGAAGCAGCCATTTTATTTTCCTATAGAGAGAAGCAATAGGCTGGGTTAAAACAACATGAAAGTAGGTTTAAGCTAGTATCAGAAAGAGCTTCCTGACTGTATGAATTATCATCTTACAGAAGAAGCTACAATAAGAAGATTTCAGTTCTTCCACACTAGAAGTCCACCAACAGAGGTTGGTCATCTCCCAAAGATAATGCATTGGGTCTTTCATTAAGCAGATTGGATGAGAAGATGAACCTCTCCCCCTTCCAACTCTTATTATTATTATTTTTATTTCTTCCCCTTTTATTAAACTTTTATGAACAATTTAAGAACCACCATTAAAACATTTTTAAAACCTTCTATATATTTGATTACACAAAGAAACAGGCAAAGCATCATCCAATAAAGAAGTGCAATAAGTGGTGCTATATAAACTCCCTCTGGTGAATGTATTATGTGGCACAGGTCTAGAACTGAAAAGAGAAGCTTGGGGACTTGACTGGAAGCATATTGTCTATTTAAGTGGAATAATTTGACTCCTTGTGCAAGATAATTGTGTGTCAATTTAACAACTTCTACTGCTTCTCCTTAGTTTGGATCAGTGAAGGTTTAAACAAATCCCGCCAGCTATGAAGTTGGCATTTTAGGAATGGTTCTGAAAGAGTCATTTCAGTACCATGTATGTAATGTTCCTATAGTTGGATATACAACTGTTTACTCTTTCCTCTGTTTTGTTTGCGGCTGCCTCAATAATTTGTTTCAGCCCTGCTTTTTTGAACAATTGGATAGTTCGTTCTGCTGCACCATTTGAAACTGGGTGGTGTTGCAGAGAAAGATGTGCTTCATTTCACTCTGCCTCAGTAAAATACAATGAGAATTTAGACCCCTTACAGTATATGAAGCCAATTCTTCTACTAAATCAAAAGAGGCAAACATTCACAGCAATGCTAGTACTGTTGCTAATACTGATGTTAGCAGATTACACCTTGGTATAATTGCCTGAAATCATAAGTCTGTCTGCTTATTTCAGCATAGTTCACAAAGACTCCCCCCACCCCACCATGTGCATGTTGCCCATGACAATGGATAAAGGGGTATTATAAGGAATGGATCTAAGCAGGACTCTGACATACAAGCTCTTCTATGTCTTTATCTTGTTCAAGCCATCCTAAGTAACCATGGCTCTTACCTGCCTCCTAAAAATATCTGGATGACCCTCGTGGAGCTCCTGTAAGAATCTTATTGGAATTTTGTCAGTATAATCCACCAATTTCTCCAGATATTGCAGCTCCGTTCTCTTCTCAAAATAAGTCTTGATTATTTTGTCCTGAACTTACTTAATATAGAGATAATGGGAACATAAAGGAGACAGCAGGACTATTACTAGATGGAGATGGGCTATTATAGAAAGATTCCTTAGTCTGTGGGAAGGGGAAAGTGAAGAAAGAGAAACTCCACCATAATCATGCTAAGTATAGCAATAGCACTTAGACTTATATACCACTTCATAGTGCTTTTACAGCCTTCTCTAAGACTTTACAGAGTCAGCCCTATTGCCCCCAACAATCTGGGTCCTCATTTTACCCACCTCGGAAGGATGGAAGGCTGAGTCAACATATGTTGATCAGTTCTGGCATGCTTTGACATTTCTATTACATTACCCTACTAGCAATCTAGTTCATTCCAGAAAGCCAAATGATGCTGGTTTCCTGGGTTTGCCAGTTTCCCAGGGCTTGACACGCATACTAGCTTCAGTGGTTCATTTGAGCTGTTGCTGTGTAAGCTACTTGCTGATTAACAGCCTTTGCTTTGCTGTCTGAAAAGCCTTTTCATTTTTGTGGTCCAATTCCAATGAATGGTTGCATGCTACAACTCAAGTGATACATGTAAAGGGGTTGACAGGAATCCTCCACAGTAATTTAAGAAGACCTAAACTTGTATTAGTTCAGTGTAGTTCAATTTATTTTCTGTGAGATGGAGGTCATGCCAATAAATATTATTTTATTAACGGTTGAAGAACTTGACACCTAGACAATTTCTTTTGCATTCCATAGGTTTCAATCTAATTAGTGCATTGTCTAGTGGTGCTGAATGTTCTTCCATTAAGGAAGCAGAAAACAGAATATAATCCACATGATCCAAGCATTACAGTGTTGAATTCATTACATGTAGAAACACTCCAGGAGTGTTGGAATGAATCTTCCCTCTTATCACCAACACCAATCCCCCCCCCCCCAATTTTCAGTACCCATCAGACTTGGATACGGAGATATAGTCTTGGTTGTGTGCAACAATGTGCAATTTCTTTGTAATCTCCACTGTTTCATAAAATTATACATTAGTTTCTGTTTGCTTTCATTTTGAAGCAATTACAATTAGAACTGCTCATTTACTATACTTGTCACATTGTACAATGTCATTCTGCTCCATTCTTTCCAGCTGTCTTTTTACAGATTTCCTGGAGGAAGAAAGTAACTCATGTGCTGTAAATTGTGAAAAATACAAAACAATGTTTGAAGATAGTCTGAGGAAATAATGATATGGATGCAACTCTCTCTATATTTATTGGGGACCTGTCAATTTTGAGGTTCGTGCAGAAATTATCATTTCCAACATCAGTGGCATTTATTTCAGGCCCAAACCCAAGAATGACACAGCTGTTCTTCCAAGCTGAGTTTTTTAATTGTTTCACGCCTGTACACAAATATTTTTCAGACTGAACACTCTACTATCTGCATCTACAATATACCCTATGAACTGTTAGAGAGAGGTTGTCTTCACCTTTGTTCTCTCATACATAATGTCTGGGATGAGTTCACATAATTCCAAGGCACTTGAAAGATCATAAATGGAACTCAGCTGCCAAATGTCTAAATTTTGATCACCTGCCAATGGGGGTGCTGCAATAGTCATAAGTGTGAAAAATAGTGATAAGTCCCTTTTTCAGTGGTGTTGTAATTTTGAATGGACACTAAATGAGCTTGAGGATTACCTTATATTGTTTTGGAATCTCAGGCATTAAAACGACTTTATTACTGAAAACACTCTGTATCCTGGATGACTATGACTTACTCCAATAAACTTTTGTAAAGCAATTCGTCTGTAATATGTTACCCATAACCATGGCAAGTTTCCAAGGTCTGTTGCAAATATGCTTTCCTACTGTGAGACCATTCCATATTTTATCATAAGTGAGTTTTCTATCATGCTGAGACCATTGCAGTGTTTGTGATACCCTCAGTTCAGTGTCAAATATTGGAAAGATGTTGTTACCTTATGGGAATCTCTCTGGGTACTATTATATTTTTTTAAGAGCCGCAGTGGCACAGTGGTTAGAGTGCAGTACTGCAGACTACTCCTGCTGACCGCCAGTTGCCTGAAATTTGGCAGTTTGAATCTCACCAGGCTCAAGATTGGCTCAGCCTTCCATCCTTCCGAGGTGGATAAAATGAAGACCCAGATTGTTGGGGGCAATATGCTGACTTTGAAAGCCACTTAGAGAGGAGTGGAAAGCACTATGAAGCGGTATATAAGTCTAAATGCTATTGCTATTAATAGCTAAGAATCTTGTTTGGTGAGTTCCACAGCTAAAACACTGTTACTCGAAGGTAGTGAAAAAGCACAGATCTTGTATTTAATCACCTATGCAGGTAATACTTTTCATGTAAGCCCAATTTTATCTTACAAAGTTTGATCCAAGAAGGGCCCAAAGGCACAAGAGACGAATCGTCATTCAAAGGCAATACAATCATCTGTATGGCTTTCTCCCACTGTGTGATTTATACCATAGAATCTAAAGCATCCAGCGGTAATGATAGGCTGAAGCTTGTGATGCTATGACAAGGGTTTTATAACTCTCAGATATTTGGACTTTATGGGCTTCAGAAGAGCAATGAGCATTTTCAGAAAGCCGTGTGGCTTTGCAAGTAAAGTAGGTAGGGGGAAAAAATGCCTGTCCTCTTCTTCTGAACCATTTGTAGCTAGCCCTCTCTCAAATGTTTCTAACAATAAAACTCCTTGTGTCAGAAAACTCTGGAGTGTGTCCAACAGCAGCAGTGGTCATAACTCACTGTTGTGAAGTAAAAAAAATCCTTGAGATAAACTGTCTTGGAACTTTCCATTGAAACATTGTGAACTGCAGCAAGCAGCTGGTAAAAAAAAAAGTGCCACCCTGGTTGCCAATGTGATGTTGTTATATTGTAGAGGCACCTTTGCACATTCCTTACAACTATTGCTGAAGGGAGAATATAATTAGCGATGAAATGGAAAACCTTTGGAGGCAAGACGTCCGGTTTGATTCCCCTTTTGTTTTTCTCATTCCATGATTTATTTGTTCTAATGAAACAGTAAGAATAGTGGTAATTTTTTTTTAATAACCCTGTAATCCCTTGCATTAGGGTGGAGTCGGGGGCACCTAAATGGAGCTGACTGTTTACTCGCCGGATGCCCTTCCTGCCACCAGTGCAGAGTTCGCAGCTGATATTTGCTCATTGTACCCAGAGAGAGAAATATTTGCTGCTACCTAGGATCAAACTCACAGCCTCCTGATTGTGAGGTGAGAGCTCCACCTCTAGGCCACTGCACCACAGTCCTAGTAATATATGATTAACATTGTTTCTGTGGGAATTATCCAGCATTATTCAAAGCTGTCCAGATGTCAGTCAAATACTCACTCAAAAAAATGTAATTAGTGATGTTTATAACAATGCCTGGCACATTAAACAAGAACTACAAAATATATTTGTAGCTTCGCTATGAATGATTATCCAAGTTATTTATTCTGAGTGAAAAAAATGCAGAGATCTCTTTGAGAATAACTTTAAAATATTGAGAAAGCCACTGTTGTTTTAGTCCTTGATGAAATAGAGATTGTTTTTCTTCATCTTGGGTTCAATTTGATATACCCATAATAAATGGCTTTCAGTCAGACTAATGAAAAAAAAATAAGCATGGGAAAAGGTTGTACCCACAGCTACATACCCTCAGGTAAACCAACTTCTATTTTCAGAAGTCTCAGACAGTGACCAGGTTGAATGAGGAATGTTGAAATCTGCAGACCATACATCTGGAGATTGGTCAAACTGAAGACATTTATGTTTAAGTGACCCTTAGACACTTCTATGGAAGAATGTTCTATGCCAGGGGTGTCAAACTCACATTGTCACAGCAACATCATGCAAGGGCTTTTTCACCCTGGTTTTTGCTAAACCAGACAGGGGCGTGGCCAACACATGACAGGGGTGTGGCCAATACACAGGTTGGTTTAAGTTTTCCATTCTGCACATTGTTAAAGGTCAAAACTCATCAGGAATATTTTTGTGTCTGACTTTTTTTCCCCTGCAGGTATTGATTGCATCTCTCCACATGATTATGTTAGGAAGTGCTTGACTGATAGTTTGCCACAATTACATCTCATTCCACTCTGTGTAAAACGTGACAGAGAGTTGGTGCTGTATTAACGCAGGCCAATTTTTAATAGCAATAACACTTAGACTTACATACCGCTTTACAATGTTTTACAACCCGCTCTAAGTGGTTTACAGAGTCAGCATATTGCCCCCAACAATTTGGGTCATCATTTTATCCACCTCAGAAGGGTGGAAGGCTGAGTCAACCTTGAGCCTGGTGAGATTTGAATTGCCAAATTACAGGCTGCCAGCAGTCAGCACAAGTAGCCTGCAGTACTGCATTCTAACCACTGTGACACCATGGCTCAATAAATACTAAGTCAGTTGAGTTCCATATGTGAGATCAGTAAGAGGTTGATTTAAAAAAGCAAAATCTTTGTAAAGAAGAGTACTGAACGCTTCTGTTGCTATGAGAACAGATAATGTTTTAACCTATTCTACAGTTTCTGAATTGATAGGAAATTTCACAGCAGCTTTTTAAAGCCACTTCCTTTTGGGGAAAAAATCCCTTATGTCATGCTTGTTTAAAACTTTAGACTCGAAGCAAGTAGGAAACTAACAGATTTTTCAAACTATTCTGAAAAGTGCCCTTTGAAAATTATAAAGTGATTATTTTGTTGAAAACAAGGAACAAACTAAATGCAGAGAATCCCAGCATGTTTGGCAAAAAGATTGAGCCAGATATACTCTGATGATCATCAAGGGCTATTTTGTTTTCCTTTATCTTTTCTTTCTTTTGTTGGCTAATTTCAACATTTGGCTAATTTCAAATGCTGTTTGCAAGCACTTCTGATTGTGAATTGATACTCTGTTCCTGTCCTTGTTGCATGTTAAGAAATGCAGAAAGAAACAAAGAGAAAGGGGAAAGTACATTGTATACTTTTTTATTCTGAGTCTGCCCATCAGTGAATTTGGTTCTATTTCACACGAAGTATCACACTGAAACCCAAAAAATACACTAACCTGAAAGGTAATCTGGAAAAAAAAATAACCCTGAAATGTCCTTAACAACCCATAAATGTTTTTGTTTAAGGTTGCCCTCTATTTTAGACTTCCAAAATCATGATGTCTTTAAAGTGTACTAAGAAAGCACAGTAAGTGCACAATATAATGTCTGGTTAATTGGTATTAGCCTTCAGGAACATCTTAACACCTGTGCTACAGACTCTGCACTGGTTGCCAATTGGTTTCCAAGTGGAATATATAATGTTGGTTTTAACCTATAAAGTCCTGGATGCTGAGATACCCACGGATGCCTTTCCAACCAAATCAACCCCTCACCATGTCCTGGCAAGGTGAGAGGAATGCTGATGGTCCCTCACTTTTGAAAGATCAGGAGATGTTGTTTTTCCGTCACAGTACTCGTGCATTGGAGAAGCCTTGCTCTGACTTTAATAGTCTTCTGGAAGATGCTCAAAGCAGGTTTTTTTCCTCGAGGTTTTTTTTAGTTTAATGGAATGATACAATTCTATCAGGTCATTTGACTGTTGCTTTGGCTGTTTTTAGAATAGATGTTGATTTTCTTTTCTTGAATTACTTACTTTGATTATGAGGAATGTTTTATGAACTTTGATTATGCGGTTTGCCTGCTTGAGTTTGACTGCAGTGGCATAGAAATCTCACAACTTCTTTTTAAAATCCATTTATTTATACAATATTTTTATTTACCTTTTCATCTAATCCAACCTCCTGCCCAAGCAGGAGACCTTACACATTTCTGACAGAGGGCAGTCCAGTCTCTTCTTGAAAGCTTCCAGTGATGAAGCTCCCACAACTTCTGAAGGCAAACTGTTGCATTGGTTGATCGCTCTCACTGTCTGAAAATTCTGTTTTTGTTCAGTTTCCATCTATTATTCCTTCTCTGGCCTGCAGGTGCTTTGGAAAATATCTTGACCCACTCCTGCCTGTGTCAGCCCCTTAAATATTGGAACACTGCTATCTGGTGTCTCCTGGTCCTTCTGTTCACTGGACTAGCCATTCCCAGTTCCTGCAACCATTCATCACATGTTTTAGCCTCCAGTCCCCTAATCATCTTGGTTGCTCTTCTCTGTACTCTGTCTAGAGTCTCAACATCTTTTTTATAGTGTGGTGACCAAAGCTGGATGCAGGGTTCTAGGTGTGGTCTTACTAAGGCTTTATAGAGTGATATTAGTTCCTCAATTGATCTTGATTGTATCCCAATGTTAATGCAATTTAGGATTGCATTGGCTTTTTTGGCTACCACTGCATGCTGTTGGCTCATATTTAATTGGCTGTCCACTAAGACTCCAAGATCCCGCTCACAGTTACTGCTATTAAGCCTGGTTTCACCCAGTCTATATGTGTACTTTTGGTTTTTCTTGCCTAAGTGTAAGACTTCACTTTTATCTACCTTGAATTTCATTTTGTTAAATTAATAAACAAAACAATAGCAATCCCAATAGTTAAAACCAATCCCAATAATAATCAAGAAGAAGTACAGCAGAGGTCCAAATACATTATTTATAGGCAAATAGTAAATAGCTAACCAATGGAACTCATCTAATCATCCAATCCCAGATATTTTGGAAAAGTTGTATCTTTCATGCCTTGAAGGTTAGCAGCCGTATCAGGGCATCCAAATCTTGGAGAGATGTGGTATAAATACTTACAATAAAGTAATTCATCTGGTCTATTTCCCATGTGGTGCACCTTGGGTAGGTCAACAGATCCTGAGCATCCCCACTTTGTCAGAATCAAATAAGCAGAAACAATCACAAATAAAGTCCCACAAAGTTGATCTTGTGACAAGTAGGGCTTTATAGAGGGCAGTACCTGGAATTGTACCAGTAATTCACCAGGGGCCAGTGAAGCCCACAGAGCATTGATGTGACATGGACATACTTTGAGTGCATTATTGTAGGGAGGTGATTATGAGTAGGGTACGGACATGAGTGCAATTGATACACCAGGTAGATTTGTGCAAATAAAATTACCGGTATTCGTTTTTAACACAGTTTGTTGAACAAACCCAGAATGACCTCTGTTATAGTCTGCTTTGCCTTTCCATTAAAAGATGTGATAGAATTATGAATCCAGTGCAATGCAAGCCTGCTCCTTGGAACAGAATGCAACATCAACACAGGCTGATGTTTGTGCTTTGCACAAACATGGAGGTTTATCCCCATTGTTGCCAATGCTACCTCTACTCTTGAGGATGTTGTTGGCTTAAAGTCTTGATCTGATGAAAAGCCATAGCCTAATTTCTAGACCAATCCCAGAAGCCAGCTTCCCTAGAGAGTTATAAATGCACACTGAGCTACTGCATTAACAAAGTAGATATTAAGTTCAAGATTTGCAAACTACTCTGACAAGCTCCATAAATCTTTTCTTTCACCAAAATCTGCTTCAATTATTCTTTTTCAAAGCATTTTTGTTTAAAAAAAGAGGAATTAATGATTTTCATAGCAATAATTTCAGAACCATAGCAGCAACTGCTTAGTAAAAGTATTGTTTTGTTTAAAAGGCATTTTATACTGATCTAAATACAATCAAAAGTGGTTAGGGTTTTTCTTAATAGGCTTTTACCAACATTATTTTGCCAGTGAATCAGGTCTTCCCTGACATAAATTATAGTTATTAGGGGTGGGGGGGGGAATGCTCTGATTTCACATGATAAATAATAGTAGCTAAAAGTTTTAGTTGATCTAGAGTTGATGATAGTTGGGGAATCATATAAACAGTCCAAGGCTGTGTAGTAAAATAAAATAAAATAAAGTTTTAAAAAACATATTGGAATAAAGCAATGGTAAACCATTTCTGCACAATGCCACACACACATGCGCATGCATGCATGCACGCACGCACGCACACAAAGCTGGTTGTAATGAAGGCACTTATCATGCTATTTGATTTGGGAAGGGTGTTACAAAGCCTTATAGCACATTTTTAAGCCAACCCAAAACATCTGAAAAAAGATTTCCAAACATGTTTTTTGTTTGGTGCCATCAGCTCATCGTATCATACCGGCATAGTACCAACAATCTGTTGCTATGATGTGAAGGTTTCCATAGCAATAAGTGAACCACTTAGCTACTCTGCCAAACATAATTTCCTTTTTCTCTATCAACTTTTCCCTTTTTGTTTTTTGCTCATTCTCTTGCATTCTCCCTCTTCTTTTAGACATGCATACACACACAAAAACACCCCCCATTACAGTGTTATTAGATGAAGAAGAACCAAACACACAGCAGAGCTGATTACAACCTCTAGTTTGTTGACTAGGACACATCTGCAAATCCAATTACTGTAGTGAAAGTTCTGATTAGTGGGTTATAAAATAGGGATTTAATTCATCCCTGGGAATAATATGCGGTTGTTTGATATGGAGCCTGACTTCCAATAGAGATTGGTTTGATTATATATATTATGCTTGCCAAATTGCAACAACCACAGCCTTTAAAATCAGAAAGCACATCTAGTTTTTCTGCAATGAACATAGGTTGCTGGGAAACCCTGATGTTCTCTTATTGCTCTCAGTGCTTTGTTGTCCCTGGACAGCTTCAGGATGTCCTCTCACTTCTTGCAGCATGTCCTGTGAACAAATGCAGAGCTAGAGTGATTGCTGCTGTTGGGTTTGACATTGCAATTACACAGTATTGGGAACAGATCCATGGAAACCCTACGGAAGGTGATTGCCCTTGCATCTCACTTCGAGAGCCCGCTTTGTGCTCACCTCCACCTAATGAAATTGTGATACAATTTGCAAAAAAAAGAAAGCTTACAGACCTTGCTTACAATTTCACTGGCTGATCTCCAGATGAGTAATCCAAGGGAGCAGCAGTTCCATCTTGAGTGAAAGCTAAAACAGTCTGGCAATTCAGTCATGTGCTTTGGGAATATGAGGCTCTCTATTTGTTCATTTCAGTGCCACATTATTTCCATAGAAGAGGAATTGATGACAGTCTTCCAGCCACTACTATTTCTTTTGGCTCGCAACAAATATTCAGCTCTGATTCTTTCTCAGGCTATTTACACCTTTTTCATCCAAAGTACCCAGAACCCAAATCTACTTACAATCTAGAAATAGAACTAAAATAACCAGCACACCATGTTGGTGCACACTTGCACTGAGCTTCATATGATGGATCACCCTCTTTAAATCCTTTGTTCCGATTCATGAAAGGCTGAAAGTCACAGCAGCAAAAAGCACAAAAGACAAGTAGGTTTATTAATACTCTAGCACCTTCAAGGACCAAATATAAACTTGATAGGAACACCCAAGCCACAAATAATTTTCACATCTAAAAATTCTGCTTAACGTACAACAGCTGAAGCCAGAATATATTTTTTTTTACCAAACTAAAAGGTACTAGTTTACTCAACAGCATTCTCCATCAGCCAGAAAATTTGTAATTTACTTTGACCAAGAAGAGAGTCTTTTTGACGCAAAATGATTGATACTTAAGATAGGATGATTTTCTCAGATTTTCTGAGAATGTGATAAGAGATGGAAGCAAGGTATTTTCCTCCTACTTTTGAGAGAAGGGACCCACCTTGAATTCAGATCAAGTAAAGAGGGCACTATCAGATACAAACGTTGAAGGGCTTCCATAAGAGCTGAGAACCGAATTCAAATATCCCCACTCAATTGTCCTGAAACATCCAGTATTTTCCAAATATTGCTCAGCAGTACAGTAGTTTAAACAAGCAAGGTATAGTAGAAAGCATGTATTGTAATGTTTATATGAGAAAATAATGTATAATAATAGAGTAGAAAAAAGTGTTAGCCCAAATGTGTAAGCCCTGAAATTGTACCCAAGTTTTAATGTGAACTTAAAAGAAACTGAGAGAAATGATCAGATTTGCAAAACTGGGGCTTGAAAGAACTGAATGGATTTGCTGGTATTGTAGCTAGTTTTCGTAGTTCATAAACAGTTCCCAGGCATGAGCCAGTGATAAGAAGTAGCACAGATAAAGCGGACTAGAAAGAAAATTATGTCTAAACTAAGGCAGTGCTTTTAACAATAACTTCATCTGCATAGATCATGAAGTGAAACGGATCACCCACATGAAGATGAGCATTAGCACATGCACAAAAGCTGCTGTTCAGGACACAAACATGGAGGCCACAACTAAGAAGGCAGAGTAATGGGGAAAAGATTGGAAACTGCTGTTACTATTTCAGTGCAGTGATAGACTTTTTTCTACAATGATAAACCTATCTGTTTCTCTTGATCAGCTGTATACAGAATTGGAAAACAACTCAGGATCCAGAAAAATAACCTGTGAATTATGGATCCTTGGCAGGAGTAATGGTGCCCACCATCCATAAACTTCTTTCAGTGAAACTATATTTGATATAGTAATATTATGAGGAAACTTTGAAATAGTTTATCCTGAAAAAGGAAAGCAGAGAGATAGCAGTGGTTTGTAAAAATGGCAAAGAAATATTCAAGAGGGCAGGAGTAGAAGTCATGGGAGTAAAATGTAATTAAACAGTGGAAGAAGATATAATAATAGATGTTCTGAAACAGAACAAGGAGTCTTAGCTGATGGATTCAAACAAATATTGGAAAGTTGTTACACAAACCTACATATATTCAAAACTATCTTGCTACTTTCTTTCAGGCTTTATAGATGAAGGAAGTAAGGAGTAGTAATCCCAAGAAATGGTAGCCTTGAGATTTTTTTTCCTTTCTATTCCATGTCCATTTTTCTTAAGATCCACTTTTAACACCACCAAGAAATTTTGATCTTGGATTACTACCATACCCTTCATTAATTCTTTCAATGTTTCATCCTAAATGCTCAAATCAAATGCTCTTTTAAATTTAGCTTCCTTTTTTTCATCATGTGTACTCATGAATACATTTATAACATGCTTAAAGCATGTATTCAGGCCCATAATACGTTTTTCTAAGCAGATATTCAACAAATAGTCTCATTCACCCTTGGCTCTCCAAATGGCCCAATCAATATTTCCACCCATTCATCCCTGTTTCCTAACAGAATAAATATTTTCCCTAGATTACATTCATTCAGGGAGTTTGGGATTATCAAAAAATAGTTTCTGGCTGGAGATGGGGGGAAGATGTTCGTTATCACTAACATTACATGTTATTGGAGTGTAACATTTAATTATCAAATATGGATTCTCATTTTCATGCACACCCAATACTATCTAAGTGACACCAATTCATAGTTTCTTACAAACATTTTAGCTCTTTCATTCATAATAACGCTATACATTCAATTCCCTGCATGTATTCATTAGCTGCACTCCATAAGATTATACATCTTCACTCAATGAAACACGCCATTTTTTCTTGCATTTGTTCATTCATACTTTTTATCATTTCCAGGTCATAATCTTCCACATGCCAGACACCACCAGATGGCCCCATAAATATTGGCTACTGCTGCTCATCGTGGCTTTTGCCAATGAAGACTTTCACATAATGCATTTATGAGGGTATCAACTTTGGCCAATCCCTGTGCACATGCAGCATTTTCTGCCAACAGTTAAGATTTGACCAGCCAATTTTGGCCCATTTGGACAGCATACCACAAGTACAACCAAATTTCATTTAAAAGCCAAGCATATTTATGCTGTTCTATGACAGCTAGGATTTCTAATGCAGAAGCTACCTTGCAAGCCAACATGCTGTTGCTTATATCCTACCAGTTCAGAAACATATGTAATATACTGACATACACTCAGGATAACTCAGTCATCTGTTTTTGTTGGAGATATCCTATTATCATCCTGAAGCATGGATTGTGCATGGGTCAGGGAACTGGGCTACTCATAGCTGAGCAACTTGCATTGTAAAAATGCAATGTCATTTCAAAAGCTACAGGAGGTCTGTCCATCTTTCTCACTAGCCAGTCTTTGATTCGCTTGGTAAGCCAGCTATTTTCAGCTATGAGATAGGAGATGAATGAGACCTATAACATGGTTGTGTGTATGACTGCCCTTGTATTTTTCTGCCTGTGTGTCTAGTGCAGTGCCCCCCCCCCCAATGTTTTGAGCACCAAGGACCAGTTCCATGGAGAAATGTCTTTCATGGACCAGAGGGGGTGTAGTTTTGTGTACTGCCTGCATGCTGAGGATGGGACTTCAATTGCTTGTGCGCTCAGTTTCTGACATTCTATGGGGAATGGGGACCCTTGGTCTAATGTACACAAGACAAAGTACACCCCAAAATTCCACATCTGTGTAGCTCTCAAAGAACCTGATATCATTATTATTAGATTTTCAAAGTCCTTCTGATTCTACAAACACTGCACCATTTAGAGTTGAGGGATCAAATCTTGCTATATGTTGCATGCTTTAAATATTTGAGTTCAACAGTAAATGCAATTATATTGATTTGTGGTTGAATTTCTGGTTTTAGGTTTTAAAATGTGGTCATAAGCCTTCTTTTAAAAATACTCAACAACAATTATGTTGGTTGTATACAGTTGCTTAATAAAACAAATATTGCACATTGGAACCATTTGTTCTAAACAACAATAATTCATTCCAAATTAGGATTAGCACATTCTAACCCATTGCTTGGTAATTCTTTAGTTTAACTTTGAGGCAGGTATTTTTTTGTTTTGTTTCAGGATGCTCTTATATCTAGCGAAAAATTATGGTTACAATTTGCTCTTAAGATGACTTAAGAAAACCATGTGTCTCTGTCTTTCTGTGTATGTCCCTGTTAGAACAATATTCTAAGCATGTTTTTAGGAACAGTGGCTAAATATTTTCACCATAAAGTGCACAATACAGTATGTCTATTTGTATCTGATTTCAATATGTGATAACATTTGTTTAATGATTTTTTTAGGCAACAAACCAAGTTTGACAGCGTTTGTAAGGAGTTTTAATGAATCTAGAATGACAGTGTGCCCTTCTAGCATGCTAAAACAATATATAGGTAGTTCCAGGGGATTAATTGGGACCGAAACTTTGGTTGTAAATTGTGACAGTCATAAACCGAGGCAGTTATATGACTAAACCCAATTTTAAAATATTTAGATTATCATTATTTATAGCAATACCACTTAGAATAGCACTTACATCAAAAACATTTTGGAAGCTGTAGAACACAGCTTCCAAGATCTACAAGTGAGCATCCAATACCATCCAGAGAAAGAAAGCTAGAGAGAAGTTTCCTGAAGATGGGCTCCAGGATGAGTCCAAAACCTCGAAAGATAAAACCTCTGGTCCCAGTGACTGACCCAGATTGGATCCTGCAAAAGACTTATATACTGCTTCACAGTGCTTTGCAGCCCCCTCTAAGCAGTTTGTAGACTCAGCATATTGCCCCTAACAATCTGTGTCCTCATTCTACTGACAGAAGGGTGGAAGGCTGAGTCAACATAGAGGCAGTGAGGACTGAACTGCTGGCAGTCAGCAGAATTAGCCTGCAATAGTGCATTCTAACCACTGCATCACCATGGCTCTTAAGCCAATCACACAGTTGTAAGTGCAAACCTGTTCTTCTAAATTGCCTTTTCCAGAAACTGGTAAAAAAAAAATGCCAGAAACTGCAAAAAAAAAACAAAAAAAACAATTGCAGATCATAATCACATGACCATGGGACACTGAAACCAGTCATAAATGTGAGCCAATTGCCATGTGACTATGAGGGGAAGGGCATGACATTTTATTACAGCCAGAAATACTTTTTAGGCTGATAAGCACCCATTACAAAGACATTATAACCAGTGGTGGGTTCCTAACCAGTTTACTACCGATTTGCTGAGAGAGGGTATTTTGCACACATGCAAAAAATTTGACCGTACACAGCTTGCTTTGATTGTGCACACGCCAGCGCAGTTTACTGAAAACTGTTCTTTGCATAGGCAGAAACATGCCAATGATGGGAGAAGAGGCCTGGGTCGCTGCCAATTCTAGTAACCCAAACCACTACCGGTTCACCCGAACTGGTCCAAACCAATAGGAACCCACCAATGATTGTAACTCTGAACAGTTGCTAAATGAACAGTCATAAATTGATGACTACCTGTATCCTTTTATCTCATGTCATTCCCGGGTGCTATTGTTAGGCAATTTTAAGAAGTAGAGGGGCAGCCTTCCATTTGAGCTGCCAAAAATTCCCATTCTTGAAGAAGGAGCCTGTTCTAATCTCCTAAGTTAGTGTGCTGTACTCTGGTTTGGTCGAACATCCTTTTTCTTCTTTTCCATAGAACAGGAGTCACCAACCTTTCAGACCTCAGGGACCACTAAATTCATAATTTTAAATCCCGCAAACCACTAATATGATTTTTTTTAAAAAAAAATGAATAGTATTTAGTGCAATATAAAAAGTGCAAACAATTTTTCTGCGGGCCACCCAAATTTTCTCATGGACACTAGTTGGTGACCACTGTCCTATGGCAGAAGAAGTATCTTCTTATGTCAGCACTAACCAGCATTATTTTCAGTGTTAATAAGAATGATTAATGTAGCATAATACAACTAGAGTTGTTAATAAACCTGGAACAACTCTGTTTCATTGAAAAGCACTAAGTGAAAGTCTCAGCTGATCAAAGCTATGGTGAGTAATGTCTGTCAACATTCATGTTGGAGGAACCATTTAAGGCACTTCCAGTTTGAAAAGATTGGCCAGAAACATCATGATTGCTCGTGATGGAAAGTTTGTGGGGGCTCCTTTCATTTCTGTCAAGGAGCTAGAGCAAATGACGGGAGCTCACTCTGCTACATAGCAGTAGTCAGATATCAAACACAGGCTTGCTAACCTCCAACCAGCGTCTTAACCATGTGAGTCACTCCATTCCTAGGCCCAATCTGGTGAGCATTAGAAATAAGAAAAATTGCAGTATCTAGCAGATTATCATATGAATCTGAGATAAGGATATTTATTTTGTTGTTTTAGAGAAACCATATGGATTATATCACATTTTGCATAGATACGGAGCTGAAGGCTGATTATTGAATGGAATAAAGTTGGGATATTAATTAAGGTTTCTATTTTTTTATCTAGTTTTTGCCGTGTTGTTTTCTGAGAACTGAAATAAGTTGCAGTGAACTTTAGGCAGATTGATAAAATTAAGGAAAGGATCTGAAAATGTATACATCAAAGAGGTATTTGAAACATAGTAGTTGTGCTTGACAGGAAAAAAATGCACATCATGTATAAATAGTGAAAGCAAATACATAGCTGGCTATAAAAGCCGGCTTCTCCCCAGAAGAAAGTTGGTTATGTTGGGAGAAATTTAACAGAAATGTAATGCAGTGGAAAGGAGGCACTTATTGAGATGCCAATCCTGAGAAGAGATGGGAATAATAATAAATGAATGAATGAAAATAGATTGAATATAAAAATAAGTAGCCAGTTTCAAAGAAGAGCACTATAATGGTTTGATCATAAATGATTTTTCAAATAGAAAAAGAAAGAATTGGTCCCAAGGAAAGAGACAAGACAAAGAAAGTCACAGTTGGATGGACCTGATAAAAAGCTCAAAAAGAAAGAAAGAAAGATTTAAGGAGTTTAAAGAACAAAAGGCAGGGTATGAAGTAGCTATGGATATAATGAAAGCAAAATGACTTAAATGAACTGAATTAATGAACTGAACTAATGAATGGTGTTTGTATAAACTAATTTTAGATATGCTTCCTTTTCTTTTGCTAACATGTTTGTTACCTCTCCAATCCTTTGATTTTTCCTTCAATTTTTCTGCGCATGTGCGAGGTGGGATGGCCGCTGGCTTCCCTGCTACGTCCAGTGGAGCAGAAAAACGCTGGAATAAACTGGCGGTTTGGGTTGGAGCTTTTGTAAAAAGGGGTCCCCGCAACCGAGCGAGACCCAGGGGACTTGAATAGACGATTCTCTGGAAGGATGCCGCTCCCAGATGTCCCCTGGCCCACGCGACAGCCCGGAGCGCTTGACGAGGCTGGAGGGAAATGGCGGCGCTGCACTGAAAACGCTTCAGCGTTTTCAAGCCTTCGGCGCTTCAATCATCCACAAACAGCTCTGGATCGTTCTAGCTTTAGCCCTATTTCCCTCGCTGACTGGGAGGAGCCCTGGTGTCTGCCTATCTTCTGGAGGATATTGGAGGACTATTGTTATCGAAGGAGGTGGGTGACTCGAACGACGCTGGATGAGACAAGGCAGCTGGCCTATGCCTCAGCTGCCATAGTCTCTTTAGGTGCCCCCCCTCCTCTACTCTACTCCGGCGGAGCGCGTTACTGGCTGCTCCTGGTGGGCTCTTTTTTTACATCTATGCCCCTGTCTCTTTTGGATTTTTTGGACTCTGTTGGCTGGCTTTATAGAGGGTAGTTCAGTTTGACATGGGGCGGTATAAGACCTGGCAGTTGGCCTTGCGGCCGTTGCCATGACCCCTTAGTCTACCCCCTAGGCCTTCTCTATGGTGCGGCATTTCTTTTCTTCCCTGGCCCTCGGTTTGCTCCTACTCAGACGGGGCTTTACTATCCGGTTTCCTGCTCACGTCTGCTGGACATTGGACATTGGACACTGGACTTGTGATCTGGTCCTGGTTGGTACGACCATTACCGCCTGTCGTTGTCAAGGCATTCCATCTCAGCCCCCTTGGAACTTTTTGGACCCCTCTATCCCAATACCACCTACACCATCTGCCGTGCAAGGAAGTGAGAAGACAAAATTCTTCTTCCCCCTTTATAGCTTCGCGAACCCCACCAGACTGCACTTTTTGCGAACCCACCTACAAACTTTATCCGAACTTGCACATCCTTTAACAGCTGCACAATTTTTCTTTTTGTATGGAGAGTGCATGTGGTATGTATGTGTCTGATTGTATGACCCCACAGCTTTTAACTTAATGAATCCCTTATTAGCTATTTTACTGTATCACTGTATTTTAATATTAGTGGGGTATGTATGTGCAGAATGCTTGGCCAGCATGGATGGGGGGACTGAGCGTGCAGCCCGGAGCCCCCACCACTGAGTGCACAAGCAGAAGTGGATGGGGCCCAGATCTGCCTCTCGTCCCAGAATGTATGATACGAATGGCCTGCCGGGGAGAACAGGGGCCACAGGAGGGGGAGAGGGGTCTACGGGTGCGGGGATGGGCCGGTGCATCCCGGTCATAGTTGGGAGAGGTAGGTATGACGGGAGTTACAGGGCTAGCCGTTACCGGGGAAGGAGGGTTCGCTACGTCACAGCGATCCCTCCTTCCGGCCCTGATAGCTCAACTCCAGGACCAGATGGTGAGAGTTGTCAGGGCCCTGGTCTCAGGCTGCTGTTGCTAAATGTCAGGTCTGTGGTTCATAAAGCTCCCCTCATCCGGGACCTAATATTAGACAAGGGGGAAGACCTGTCATGTATTACTGAAACCTGGCTGGGCCATGAGGGAGGAGTCCCCCTCACTGAAATGTGCCCAGAAGGGTTTCAGGTGCTCCACCAGCCGCAACACCAATGAAGGGGTGGGGGAGTATCAGTCATCATCCGAGAGTCATTAGTTCCTTGTAGAATCCCTGCTCTGGAGACTGTCAGGTGTGAATCCCTTCTGGTGAAGTTGGACCTTGGGGGTCAAGTGGGTCTGTTTCTAACATACCTACCTCCCAACTGCATTACAACAGCCCTGCCTGTGCTCCTTGAGTCAGTAGCCGAACTGGCGGTTGAGTTCCCCAGGCTTATAGTGCTGGGGGATTTCAACCTGCCGTCACTCGGCGAACGCTCTGATAGAGCACAGGAGTTCATGGCTTCCATGACAGCCATGGACTTGACCCAGGTAATTCAGGGTCCGACTCATACAGCAAGTCACACGCTCGACCTCGTGGTTCTCTCGGAGCAGTGGAGACGTGATCTAGAATTGAAGGGCATTGAGATCTTGCCCTTGTCATGGTCAGATCACTTCCTACTGAGGCTTGACTTTCAGAAACCACTCCCCCACTGCAAGGAGGGGGAACCGATTAGGTGGTTCTGCCCCCGGCGCCTGATGGACCCTATGGGATTTCAGACGGCGCTTGGTGAGATACCTGACTCCCTGGCCCACAGTCCAGCGGAATCCCTGGTCGCTGCTTGGAATACAACGGTGGCTGAGGCTCTAAACTGAATTGTGCCTTTATGTCCTCTCCACGGCAGTGGATCCAGGAGGGCTCCTTGGTTTACCGAGGAATTCTGGGAGATGAAGCGCCAAAAGAGACGCCTAGAGTGACGCTGGAGGGCTAGTAACTCCAAATCCAACCGAACACAATTAAGAGCCTTTATTAGGACTTATCTAGTGGCAATACGGGAGGCAAAATGTGCTCATTTTTCTGCTCTTATTGCATCTGCAGAATCTCGCCCAGCTGCCCTGTTTAGGATAACCCACTCCCTCCTGAAAGGGAGGGATGCGGGCGAACCCTTACAGGGTAGAGCTGAGGAATTTGTTCAGTTTCTGTCGGATAAAGTCGCTCGAATTCGGATGGACCTGGACTCCACTTGGACAGTACCAGCCGAGATGCCTGGGGAGGGTCTTGATTGGATTTTGTGGCGCGAGTTTCAACTTGTCACTCCTGAGGAAGTTGGCAAGGCCATGTTTACTGGACCCGTGTCCCTCCTGACTGGTCTCGACCAGCAGGGAGGTGACAAGTAGCTGGCTCCAGAGGATTGTTAACATCTCTCTCCAGGAGGGATCCTTCCCGCACCCTCTAAAGGATGCGGTGGTGAGACCCCTCCTTAAGAAACCTTCCCTGGATCCAGCCATCTTAAACAACTATCATCCAGTCTCCAACCTCCTGTTTGTAGGGAAGGTTGTTGAGAAGGTGGTGGCCTTTCAACTCCGATGGACCTTGGATAAAGCAGATTATCTGGATCCCTTTCAGTCGGGATTCAGGCCTGGTTATGGCACCGAAAATGCTTTGGTCACACTGATCGATGATCTCTGGCGGGCCAGGGATAGAGGACATTCCTCTATCCTAGTGCTTCTTGACCTCTCAGCAGCCTTCGATACCATCAACCATGGGATCCTTCTGCGACAGTTACGGGAGGTGGGAGTGGGAAGCACCGTCTTACGATGGTTCTCCTCCTACCTCTCAGACAGGTCGCAGTCGGTGTTGGTTGGAGGACAGAGATCGACCCCTAGGCCCCTCAAATATGGGGTGCCGCAGGGTTCGGTCCTGTCCCCCCTCCTATTTAATATCTATATGAAGCCGCTGGATGAGATCGTACGCCGGCACAGGATCAAATATCATCAATATGCGGACGATACTCAATTGTATCTGTCCGCCCCGTGCCAACTCAGAGAAGCAGTGGAAGTGATGTGCCAGTGCCTGGAGGCTGTCAGGGTCTGGATGGGAGCGAACAAGCTTGCACTCAATCCAGACAAGACCAAGTGGCTATTGATATTGCCTCCCAAAGATAGTCCAGACATTCCACCTCTTAGCCTGGGGGGGGGGGTGGTGAAATCATACACCCCTTAGAGAGGGTCCGCAATTTGGGTGTCCTTTTGGTCCCACAGCTGACATTAGAACACCATCTGTCAGCTGTGACCAAGGGGGCTTTTGCCCAGGTTTGCCTGGTGCACCAGTTGCGGCCCTACCTGGACTAGGAGGCACTTCGAATGGTCACTCATGCCCTCATCGCCTCAAGACTGGATTACTGTAATGCGCTCTACATGGGGCTGCCCCTGAAGAGTGTTCGAAGACTACAGTTGGTCCAGAATGCAGCCGCGCGAGCGATACTGGGTGTACCTAGATACACCCATGTTACACCCATCCTCCGCGAGCTGCACTGGCTCCCTATTGGTCTCCGAACGCGCTTCAAGGTGCTAGTCATTACTTTTAAAGCCCTACATGGTTTAGGACCTGGCTGCCTGAGAGACCGCCTCCTGCCACATACCTCCCAACGACCAACAAGATCTCACAGGTTGGGACTCCTCCGGGTGCTGTCGACCAGACAATGCCGGCTGACAGCCCCCTGGGGGAGGGCCTTCTCTGTAGCTGCGCCAGCCCTGTGGAACGATCTACCCATAGAGATCCTGATCCTTACCAATCTCCCGTCCTTCCGAAAAGCCACCAAGACCTGGCTGTTCCGGCAGGCCTGGGGCTGTTGATCAATGTCCAGCCCCACTTAGGCAGAATGGATGGTGTCCAATTTTAACAACTGTATTTTTACCTTTAATTTTTAAATGCTTTTTATCTGGTCTGTAAGCCGCCCAGAGTCCCATGGGAGTGGGCGGCATACAAATTTTATTAAATTTCAAAATTTCAAATTAAATCTTTTCCATGAAGCTACATGTTCAAAGAGAATAACATGGTGGATGTGTCTATCTGTCTCCCTTTCTCTCTCTCTCTTCTAAAAGACCAGTATTGTTGCTAAGTTGATATCAAACCTCTTTGCTATTCACTACTACCCATTGTAGAAATATAGAACCTAGAACTAAGGAGAAATTTCTTGACTCTTAGAACAATTAATCAGCGGGACATCTTGCCTCCAAATTTGTAGGTGCTCCAACCCTGGAGGTTTTTAAGAAGAGATTGGACAACCATTCATCTGAAATGGTATAGGGCTGTGATGGCATGGATGCCACAGGTGGCATGCAAAGCCCTCTCTGCAGGCACACCAGCCCTCATTCCAGCTCAGTTCCACCGCACATGCACATGTGCCTCCCATGCCCCCCCAGCACCCTGTTTTGGGCCTGGAAAGTCTCCTGCACCAACCTAGAAGCAAAAAATGGGTGAAGGGATGGGGCGCATGCACGGGGGGATGGGAAGTCATGCACGCATGCGCAGGGGTCACACATGCATGAACAGGGGAAGGGCGTATGCATTGCATTATGGGTGCGGCCACATGGGCACACTATCGCATGCATGCTTTTGGCACATAATGACAAAAAGGTTAGCCATCCCTGCAGTGGTGGGTTATGATTGGTACGCTCTGGTATGGGCATACCAGTGCCTGCTGGGAGCACCAGGTACCATTCCAGTACGGTGCTCCAGAGGGCCTACCCGCCCGCCTGCCATCATTACCTGTATTTAAGCTCTTCGGGGCTTCTGCACACGTGCACAGAGCATACAGTGCCTGCGCAATGCTCTGCTGAGCAACTGGAGCATCGTGATGGCGACGCAGAGCATCGCAGACAGTAAGTACACATGCACATGTGCTGCGTGCATTCATGTGGTGAATCGGCATCCACCACCATTGCACCGGGATCTGGAACTCACCACTGCATCACTGGTATAGGGTTTCCTGCTCAATAGGGGATTGGACCAGAAGACCTCCAAAGTGTCTTGTGATTTGTTATTCCATTATAACCGGGGCTGCTGGGTTCTATTGTTGATCTCGAAGACACTTCAGAATTAGATGAAAGCTAGATTCAAGTGATGCCATGTGGGTGTGGCTGAGTGTGAGTGTGTCTTAATGGCATAATGTTCCCTATGCTCAGATGGAGTGCTTCTATTAACATTGTCATTTACCTCTGTACACAAACTAATGGGTTTAGTATTATTTTATATAAATAAATAAATGAATGAATGAATGAATGAATGAATGAATGAATGAATGAATAAATAAATAAATAAATAAATAAATAAATAAATAAATACTTCTATAGGGATGGATGCCTCCGTTTAATTTTTGAGATGGTAAATATTGATACATATAATATAATGGAATTATATTTATAAAGAAGCTGCATCACTAGTTATTTTATTTATTTATTTATTTGCCTTTATTTGTATGCTGCCCTTTTCCCTGAAGGGACTCAGGGCGGCTCACAATTCAAAAGGGAGGGGGAAAATGACAAACAGTAAACAATACAGCATATTAAAAGAGAAAAAACGCAACAATCACACCATTCGAGTGGGGCTATAGCAATAGCAATAGCAATAGCAATAGCAGTAGACTTATATACCGCTTCATAGGCCTTTCAGGCCTCTCTAAGCGGTTTACAGAGAGTCAGCATATTGCCCCCAACAATCTGGGTCCTCATTTTACCCACCTCGGAAGGATGGAAGGCTGAGTCAACCCTGAGCCGGTGAGATTTGAACCGCTGACCTGCTGATCTAGCAGTAGCCTGCAGTGCTGCATTTAACCACTGCGCCACCTTGGCTCTTATAATCTTAGCCCCAGGCCAGCCGGGACAGCCAGATCTTTACAGCAGCTCGGAAGGATTGGAGGGTGGTGAGGGTCCGAATCTCCACGGGGAGTTCGTTCCAAAGGGACGGAGCAGCCACCGAGAAGGCCCTCCTCCGGGTAGTTGCCAGTTTGCACTGGCTGGAAGATGGAATTCGGAGGAGGCCTAATCGATGCGATTGAATCGGTCTGGTGGGGGTGATTGGCAGTAGGCGGTCTCTCAAGTACCCAGGCCCACTACCATGTAGGGCTTTATAGGTGATAAGTAGCACCTTGAAGCACACCCGGAGATCCACAGGTAGCCAGCGCAGCTCGCGGAGGATAGGTGTTACGTGGGTGAACCGAGGTGCACCCACTATCGCTCGCGCGGCCGCGTTCTGGACTAGCTGGAGTCGCCGAATGCTCTTCAAGGGCAGCCCCATGTAGAGCACATTGCAATATTCCAGCCTAGAGGTCACAAGGGCACGAGTGACTGTTGTGAGGGCCTCCCGGTTCAGGTAGGGACGCAACTGGTGTACCAGGTGAACCTGGGCAAATGCCCCCCTGGTCACAGCTGACAAATGATGTTCGAAGGTCAGCTGTGGATCCAGGAGGACCCCCAAGTTGCAAACCCTGTCTGAGGGGCGTATAATTTGACCCCCCAGCCTGAGAGATGGAGTACTTGGCCAATTCTTGGGAGGGAAACACAACAGCCACTCGGTCTTTTCTGGATTGAGAACAAGCTTGTTGACCCCCATCCAGTCTTTAACAGCATCCAGCCCCTGGCTCATCACATCCATCGCTTCGTTGAGTTGGCACGGGGCGGACAGATACAATTGAGTATCGTCCGCGTATTGATGGTACTTTATCCCGTGCCGTCGAATGATCTCACCCAGCAGTTTCATGTAGATGTTGAAAAGAAGGGGGGACAGGACCGAACCCTGAGGCACCCCACACGTTAGGGGCCTAGGGGTCGATCTCTGCTCCCCAACTAAGACCGACTGCGACCTGTCCGAGAGGTAAGAGGAGAACCACTGTAAAACAGCGCCTCCCACCCCCACCTCCCGCAGTCGTCGCAGAAGGATACCATGGTCGATGGTATCGAAAGCCGCCGAGAGGTCAAGGAGCACTAGGATGGAGGCATGGCCTCCATCCCTGGCTCTCCAGAGATCATCGGTCAACGCGACCAAAGCGGTTTCTGTGCTGCAGCCAGGTCTGAAGCCAGACTGGAACGGATCGAGATAGTTGGCTTCCTCCAAGGACCGCTGGAGCTGAAAGGCCACCACCTTCTCAACAACCTTCCCCACAAAGGGGAGGTTGGAGACTGGACGGTAGTTATTTAAAACAGTTGGATCCAAGGATGGTTTCCTCAGGAGGGGTCTCACCACCGCCGTCTTTAAAGCAGGGGGAAAGATCCCCTCCCAAAGTGAGGCGGTAACAACCACCTGGATCCAGCCTCGTGTCACCTCCCTGCTGTTTACAACCAGCCAGGAAGGGCACGGGTCCAGCACACATGTGGAGGCACCTACAGCTCTCATGGCCTTGTCCACATCCTCAGGGGCAACCGCCTGAAACTCAATCCAGCGATGACTTACCAGATCATCCCTTAGTGCCTCGGCTGGAACTGCGGGATTGGAGTCCAGGTCCGCCCGGAGCCGAGCAACCTTGTCTGTGAGAAATTGGACGTAGTCCTCAGCCCTGCCCTGCAGCGGATCGCCCGTATCCCTCCTATTTAGGGTTATCCTAAACAGGGCGGCTGGGCGCGACTCAGCAGACGCAACCAGAGATGCAATGTGTGTTTTCTTAGCCGTCCTGATTGCCCGAACGTAATCTCTGGTGCAGGTTGTCAAAAATGCTCGGCTCGATTCGGACTTGCTGGACCTCCAAAGGTGCTCTAGGCGTCTCCTTCGGCGCTTCATCTCCCGGAGTTCCTCAGTGAACCAAGGAGCCTTCCGGGATCCACTGCCTCGGAGCGTCCGTAGAGGCGCAATCCGGTTAAGAAGTGAGGGATGGACATGTTAAAATGCACAGAAATTGATTCAGAAATTTTCAAAGTATGCACTTTTAAATTCTGGTTATAAAATACCCATAACAATTTTTTTTGCTTTGAAGCATAATATAATTAAATATGAAACATAAATTAATCTTATGTGAGAAATATCTTTGTTAAATTTCAGACAGAAAGATTAAAGAGTTTTATGCCTTTCATAAATGGACTGGAGCCGACTGTCAGAAGGAGGGAGGAAGGGAGGGAGGGAGGGAGGGAGGGGGAGAGAGAGAGAGAGAGAGAGAGAGAGAGAGAGAGAGAGAGAGATATGCAAGTCACTCCCATTATTCACAAAACAAAATGCAATCTTTAAGCCAGCTAGACAGATAAGAGAGCCATGAAAGAGTGGCTGGGTTTTCTTTTAATAATTTCTAGGGAACAATCAGGTAAAGAAATGGTCAGATTAAACAAAGTCTCTCAAGTTCTCTCTGCTTCCCACTACCACAGGCAGCCTCAGATTCTATGATTGGGAAAACTTCAAGAAGCCTGATTAGAAAGATTGCTTGGATGTGGGGGCCGACCTGCGTGTTGTGGCCCACCAGCAGAGCTGGCAGCAGATTTGAACAGTGAGGAGGTTTGGGAGAAACATGGGACAGTCGTAGAGTCTGGAGAAGTCTCTGACAAGTGCTCTGCTTTGGAGGCAGAGATGGGGCCAGGGCTGTCCAACAATTATCAGCTGCCTTCATAGTCAGACAGCAGTGAGGCAGATGAACAGCTGGCGCCTGTTCCCAGTGTGCGCATGCACAGAGTTGCCAGTTGCCAGTTGCCAGTTGTCATGAAGGGAACAACTAAGGAACAAGGGTTGACTTGGGAATAAGGCTACAGGTGGACAGTGAATGGCCCCTCCCATAGGGAATAAAAGAGGAGCGAAAGAGGAGGGGTGTTTGCAGAAGACAATTAGTTCATTCCTGCAATCTTGCCAAGTATTGCAGTGTCTGAAAGATATCGGCCTGGCCACTCTCCAAGCCTAATAAAGGTCAGTAATTGTGAACTATCTTGAAAGACTGTGGAAGAGGAAAGACTTTGTTGGAGAAGAATTCACTGTAAATTAAATAAAATGGGTTTATCGGGATGGCTTCGTGCTGCTGGGAAAGCCTATGTCAGAACACTGTCAATCATGGAATCCAATGCTCCTTCTCTCCACCAAGGTAAATTGGCCTTCTGCAGAGCGCCCAGACCAAGTCCTAGGAGGATTTGAAATAGGAGACAGGGCAGAAAGAACTATCAATTCTCCCTCAGGAAATTAAAAATTGTTCTGATCTGTAAATAAACAGAGGCAGAGAATATTGGGTCTTTGCATGTTCTGTCCAGGTGTTGGGGGTAAGCAGAGAAGGAAAAGCACCATGGGAAAAACCATGGTCTAACTGAAGCCCATAATCCAGGGTACATGTGATATTTTCAGCAGAAGGAAAACAGTAAAGCTTATCCCGTCGGGTCAGAATTCAAAGCTGTTAGTAATCTTAACAACATGCTACAAGAAGAATAGCAGAACAAAAGAAAAACTTTGACCAAAAAAAATACATTCTATAAAACACACAAAGCAAAACTATCCCCTAAGAGCAATAATTCTTAACAAGCATTTGTGGATGAAGCTCACACATATTGTAACACAATGTTACTACTTTTAGAGAAATGAATTTACCTTGGTTCTTTAACAGATAAGAGGGCCCCAGCAATGGAAATAAAAAGGGGAGGGGGTCATCTATTGATGGCAAATGTCGCTGTAGAACTGAAAGCACAAAAGATCGTGGGATGTGGTTTCTATAGTACCCGAGTTATAGGGAAAATATTAAGTTTCATATGGGATTTTCCTATATTTCTCTTCCAAAGTAGCTGTGGGATAGCACTAAAGAGTAAAAAATGGGTAAAGGTAAAGGAAGTCCCTCTGGATTTTACTCTGCTAGTTGTTGCGGACTGTAGGAGTGGTGCTCATTTCCATTTCAAGGCCATTGAGCCAACACTGTCAAAAGATATTTCCATGATCATGTGGCCAACATGACATCATGGAGCACTAGTACATTCCCACTGTAGTGGTACCTATTTATCTACTTGCATTTGCATGCTTTCAAACTGCTAGGTTGGCAGGAGCTGGGATGAGGATGGGAGCTCACCCCATCATTTGGCGGTCAGGTCTCGAACCTGGGTTGCCGGCTTTCCAGCCAAAAAGCCTAACATCTTAACTGCTGAGCTATCACACTGCCCTACCTAGAGATAAGACTCTCCTGAATTTGGGGACTGTAATATGATATCAATATGAAGTTGGTTTAGATCAGGGCTGTCAAACTCCTGGCCTCTGGGCCGAATGTGTCAGGCACTGGCCACGCCCATGCTCCATTTAGCGAAAGGGGAAAAGTCCAGATACATTATGTCACCATGATGATGTGAGTTTGACACCCCTAGTTTAGATACTAAGATTCAGTATAGAATATAGCCAAGACATATTCAGCTGTCTGAGTGAATAAGCTGAATCAGCACTTTGGCAGCCACGTGCTGCAGCCAAATCTGCCTGAAGTCACATAAAAGTGAGTTAAGAATCAATAAAGAAATATTTTGTTCAGAACCAGACAGGTTCAGATGAAGATCTCTCAGCTTCCTTCCCAGTGTTAAATACATGCTTCAGACATAATTAGAAGGCAGGGCTTACTGAGAATGACAAAGACTTCACATGTTGCCCATTTACTCCTGTGGAGCTCTTCTCTTTGACTTCTACACTTTTCACTTCTGGGATAATCAATGTATGTCAAAGATTCAGCGGTTGTGCTAGAGATTCTAGCTGGGAGGTTGAAGACCCATTGGTCTTTGCTCAATGGGAGTTTGGTTCTTGAGGGATCCTTGGTGCTCTCTGAGCTTTATTGTTTTTCATTATTCAAACTAGGTAATATCATCAGTGCTAGGACTGATGGTGTTACCTAGTCTAGATAATGAAATGTCTGCAAGAAAACATCCAAGCTCAGAGAGCATCAAGGATTCCTCATTTCAGTCCTTAGCTACAATTATTCTTCTTTATTAGTTTGGTTCTTTCCCATTCAATTTCTATACTGTATGCAGTGGTGGGATTCAAATAATTTAACGGTTCTCTGCCCTAATGACCAGCTGGGTAGGTATGGCTCAGTGGTCATGTGACCATGTGGGCGTGGCCAACTCAATGTCCCTCAAGTCGATGGGCACTTTGTCTTAGCTGTTACAAGGTTACAATGTAATTGTTAATCAGAGAGGCATTTTCTGTAAGCAGGGCAATAAAATTAGGCTAGAAACAACACCAGAATGTTTCCTTCCTGCCTTCCTTACAGCATTAGCCCTGTAAAGTGGGGAAAAATGAGATTTCTTCCAACAACTGGTTCTCCAAACTGCTTAGAAAGTTAACAATTGGTTCTCCCAAATAGGTACAAAGTGGCTGAATCCCAGTACTGGCTGTATGGTCCAGTCTCTCCAGAATCACCCTTAGCTTATTCTCCTTTTCAAAGAGAAGCCATCACATAGAAGCCATATCATATTAAAGTTTTTCATCTTTTCTTGTATAATTCTGGAAGCAGTGGTGGGATTCAGCCAGTTCGCACCTATTCGGGAGAACCGGTTGGTAACTTTCTAAGCAGTTCGGAGAACCGGTTGTTGGAAGAAATCTCATTTTGTTTTTTTCTACTTTACAGAGCTAATCCTGTAAGGAAGGCAGGAAGGAAACACTCTGGTGTTGTTTCTAGCCTAATCTTTATTGCCCTGCTTATAGAAACTTCCTCTCCGGTTAACCCTTATTACATTGTAACAGCTAAGGTGAAGTGCCCATCAACATGAGTGATGTCGAGTTGGCCATGCCCACCCAGTCACATGACCACCAAGCCCCACCTACCCTGCTGGTCATTAGGGCAGAGAACCAGTTATTAAATTATTTGAATCCCATCACTGTCTGGAAGTCTCTGATTTTCTGCCTAGAATTAAAACTGGAAAACATGTGGAAAAATTCAAAGCAATTACAACATCAGCTCCCTAAATGAGGCAGGAAAATTATACAATAGAAGCTTAATCTGGAAACACATAATGCTTCTGCATCCAGTAATTGATTTAAAATCATTTAAGTCAATGCCATTAAGTCATTATGTAAAATCCATATCCTGGGTACTTTGAATGCAGCAATTTGGACTTTTCAATTTTTAAAATAAGTGAATGCTTTTCACTCAGATCCAGACTGTTTGATGTCAATATGCAATAATGTGAAATACAATAAGAAATTTGTGTGTCATTCCCTTCTATTTCCTTGCCTTCCTTCTCCTTAAAATGTTTAGATGGGCCTTTCTATTGATTATCCAATAATTCCAAACCACTATCAGACCTCATACAATCCCCAGACGTTAGCATAGTTTGTTTTCCCTAATCTTATAGTCAGTGATATTAAATCAAGAAGAAAGGAAGGCAATGTTGATAACACCACACATTATTCAGCAAGACAGTAACAGGAAGAGAAAGAAAAGAAAGCAAGAGAGAAAAAAGATGGCAGAATACCATCTACTTTTGACCTAAGTAAGTCCCAAGACATGATAACAGATATTGACTAAATTGTTTGCTATTTAACCTCCTGTGATATTCCCTAGATCAGTGATGGCTAACCTTTTTATCCTTGCGTGCCAAAATCATGCGTGTCCGTGCAATAACGTTTGCACATGCCCACACCCACAATGCAATGCGCTCTTCCCCCCCCACACACACGCATGCGCATATGACAACCCCCATAGTGGGGTGGATGTTTTCCCCCTCCCCAGACTCCAGAGCCTCAGGCTCCGGAGGCCCTCTGGAGGCTGGAAACAAGCCCATTTCCAGACTTCCAGAACTTCCAGGAGTCCCGTTTTTCACCCTCTCCAGGCTCCAGGCTCCAGAGGCTTTCCTCAAGCCTCTGGGAGGGGAGAAATGGCCTCTCCTGGGTTCCAGATGCCCTCCCTAAAACCTCCTGGCACCAAAATGGTAAGGGGTGCACTCCTCCACCACCACCCCTGTGCATGCACTCATGTCTCCCGCATGCAAAGCAGAGACCCAAAAATCAGCTGGCTGGTAGGAGGCGCATGCACATGCGCAGTGGAGCTGGGCAATGGCTTGCATGCCTGCAGAGAGAGCTCCGTATGCCACCTGTGGCAGACATGCCATAGGTTTGCCAACACAGGCCTAGGTTTTCTGGTGGAATGGCTGAATAAGAGCCTCATTCATTTGCTTCCCACTTAGTGTTTCTTCCTCCCACCTGTTCAGCTGTAGAGTGTTGAGCAAAGAATTCTGTAATGGCATCTTTAGTGGACTTGACACCTCTAGCCTTGCTCAGAACTAATCATAAATCCATGGAATACAGAGTGAAAATTGGTTTCAATCCCGCAGTAAAAGTTTATTACTAAGCAGCTTAAATGAAAGAGATTCCTCACTTCAAATACAGCTTGTAGCAACTGATGCTGTGTTCATTATGATGGTTAGGATTTTCTTTACTTGCAGTGGCCAGGTAAGTGCTCCATGGAAATTTTCAGAAAATTATTAGGATGAGGAAGGGAATTATATATTCATATAAACAGAAAAAGGGTATATTTTTTGTAATTGTCTGGCCATTCTCTTATGTATTAACATTGAGAAAGCCCTCTAATAGTGAAGCCTAGATAATTAAAGGAGGACATTAAATGTTTAAAAAGAGGGAAAAGAGAATCTAGAGACCAGCAAGGTCAGCCTCACTAATACCTGGGAAGACTATAGAGCAGATCATAAAGAGATAAATCTGTCAGGGCTTTGAAAATACAGTCATCATTCATTACCAGGAAGCTGCAGAGTAACTTATCTCTGTTTAATCAGATATGAATAATACCTTGGCAATAGTATATCCTGATTTTCATGACAAAGGTAACAAAGGTATCTCATGAAGTTCCAATTCACAAATTAGTGAAAGCATGGGCATGACAACTACAGGTAGTCCTGGAGTTACGACCATAATTGAGTCCCAAATTTATGTTGCTAAGTGAAACATTTGTGAAGTGAGTTTGTCCCATTTTATGACTTTTCTTGACACATTTGTTAAGTGAATCTGGTTTCATCATTGACTTTGCTTGTCAGAAGGTCACTGCTAGGAATGTAATCTAACAGTTGGGTTGGCAATATATAAACCATGGTAGTAATACTGTATCTTTAATTACTGCTGTAAATGTGATTGGTGGCCATAAGATGGAGCCAGAATGACTGTTAGATGCTGATTGTTGGATGATGGTTGTAGATGTGTCGTGTATTGCTCAGCGTGAATTACTGTGAGTTTTGCAACTGTTAGTGACTTTTGTGTACTGAACTGTTTATATGATTCTGGACTATGTTTGTTGGATCACCCCTTAACTGAGAACGTTGATGACTGACTGTCTTAACCGTGTAAGACTTGGACTCTGCATACCTCTATTTCCACAGAAGTACAACACTATCTGTTTTACAATTCAGTGTCTCCATATGCTGGTTTATGTGTTCTTCTACACCACTCTCACTATGCTTCTCTGCATGCACTCGTTCTCCTAATGGGGAGCTTACCTAACAGTCACAAAGGGGGATCACATGACCCAGGGACACTGCAACCGTCATAAAAATGAATCCGTTGCACTGCAGCTGAATGTAAATCATGTGACCATGGAGATGCTGCAACAGTCATGTGTAAAAACTGGACATGTCACTTTTTTTCAGTGCCGTATGTAGCTTTGAACAGTCACTAAGTGAACTGTTGTAAATTGAGGAGTATGTGCACATAGATGCACAGCTGACTTTAGAATAGAATAGAATAGAATAGAATAGAATAGAATAGAATAGAATAGAATAGAATAGAATAGAATAGAATACTTTATTGTCCAAGTGTGATTGGACACACAAGGAATTTGTCTTTGGTGCATATATTCTCAGTGTACATAAGGAGACTAAAATACATTCATCAAGAATAAAAAATACAACAATTATCAAGGTTGTCAAGGTTACTAATAAGCTATCAAATCATACTAGGAAAGAAATAAAAACAATATAAATTGAAAGATACAAGCAACATGGTTATAGAGAGAGAGAGATACTAGAAAGGAAGAGATGAATAATAAATGCAGTCTTAGTAAATTATTGGCAGTGTTGTGGGAATTAGTTGTTAAGTAGAGTGACGACATTCTGGGGAAAAACTGTCCTTGTGTCTAGTTGTTCTGGTGTGCAGCGCCCTATAGCATCGTTTTGAGGATAAAAGTTGAAACAATTTTGTCCAGTATGTGAGAGATCTGTAGATATTTTCACAACCCTCTTTTTGACTCGTGCAGTATAAGGGTCCTCAATGGAAGGCAGATTAGTAGCAATTGTTTTTTCTCCAGTTCTAATTATCCGTTGAATCTGTACTTACTTCAGATGTGCTCATCAATGGTAGCTTACCAAAGAAAAGGGAAGTATCAAATGAGGTGCATCAAGGTTTAATCCTAGCCCCTGTTTTTCTAACATTTTTAACAATGACTTGCATGAACTGGAAGGAAGGCTGATTGTATTTGTGAGTGATGCAAAAATGGATCAAATAGCTAATATCATAGGGCACAAAAAGAAAAACAAAGAGGTTGATTATCTAGACAGGTTATGTAGATCAGGTGAAAGAAGTGAACTTTAAGAAAAATACCAAGTTCCTCACTTAGGAAACAGAAATTAAATGCATAGAATTGGAATAGGTGACACTTTTGGAAAGTACTTAACTTCAAATTGATTGTAAGTATAATATACCGAG
The DNA here is from genome assembly GCF_051295495.1 of Thamnophis sirtalis. NCBI lineage: Eukaryota > Metazoa > Chordata > Lepidosauria > Squamata > Natricidae > Thamnophis > Thamnophis sirtalis. Next base: position 80,212,997 of record NW_028261386.1, on the reverse strand, counting down.
GGGGGGAGGAGATAAAAATTTAAGCTGCACTACCAAAAGTATAGTTTTCAAAGCATGGCAAACTATAGTTCCTCTTTAGCTTGAGTTGGTCAGACATAACTCAAGTTCTCTGTCTAATACTCCTACTATACGTTAAGAAGAATTTGAAGGAACTGGAACAGATTCCGAGAAATCAATGTTCTGTGAAGAAAGATTGAAAAAATAGTGTATGCTTAGCCTTGAGAAGAGAAGATTGAAAAGGGTTATGATGACCGTTTTCAAATATATGAAAAATGCCACTCAGAGAAAAAAAATCTATCTTTTCAAAAAATAGGTCACAAAACAATGAATTTCAAATTCAAAATAAACTCATTAAAAATGTTCTAATCTGGATTTGGCATTGAACAAAGTAAGACTATCAAGAATGAAGAGGAAAGTCTCAATATTCTTCAAGCAAGAACATCAACATTTTCAGAAGAAGAAAAATGTTTAGGGAAAAAGAGACCGAAGGCAGCCTAGAGGCATGGAAATAAACAAAGATGAGCATGCCTTCTTCAAAAGCAACCTAACAGGCATATTCAGCGGTCATGGGTTCCTAAATGACTTCTGTAAGAGGTGAAAGAGAAGAGGAAAAGATAGAAGACCCTTCCGAAGTTTGTCATCTTCTAAATGAGAACTTCCACAGGTCTTGGCAATGTCTTTCCCGACAAGTGGGAATAATTTCCTACTGGAGAATTCCCATGATGCAGCGGACTGAGATAGAGTATCCTAAAAGGAGGCATGACAGGTTGGTTGAAACACTGAAAAAGAGCACTCCAAAGGGAAGGCTTTTGCTTCCAGGGAAGCTTGACAAATGCTTGTCAAACTCTTGACAACAATTATCAATTTCTAGTCAACAAAAATGAAAGGCATAAGGTGCTTGAAAATATCTATGGAGTTTCTCAGTCATCCAGGCCATGGTTGTCCCAAAGGTGCTTTTTTCCTCAAAAGACAACTGGACTTTATTTTTTTTTTCCGAAAAAGTCCACTTGCCTCTGCTTGAAAATGGTTTCAGTATGGCTTGTAGCGGCCCTATGTCTTCTTCTTGGAATCCCTTTTTTAAAGATAAAAATAATGAAAATCAAATCAATGTGGCAATTTTTAGATTTGAAACTGGATGTGATGACCCGGGACACAGCAGAGAGATAACATAAGCAGCTGGCAGTTCAAACCGCCCCTTTATTGCTCCAAATTTCCCCAAACGCTCCCACATTTCTGGCAAGAGCAAAGTGATGACTAACTCCCATACACACCTCGAGCAGCCTCTGGCTGCAAATGGTCCATCCCAGCGCTGTGTACTGGTGTACCGCTGTGTACACACCAAGGTGCAGCACTGTGCACAGCAATAAATCCAACAGGGCAAATGAAGGAGTTCTAGAAGCAAAGGATCCAGTTAATTAGTCTAGAAAACCAGAAAGAATGCAACGGCTCTTGGAAAGTTCAAACATCGGCACTTAACACTTCAGGAACTCAGCATTTGTTCTCGACAAATGGCCCTCCCCACAGCATCTCCTTTAGTGTCATTCCCTAGGTGTGCCTTGTGAAGATGGGGGTGGGCACTCTTCTCTCGAGTATCCTGTTCAGTCTGCACTGTTCTCCTCTTCACTCTCTGTGCTCTCAGATCAGGAGAGGGTGGTCCTTGCCTGAGCAATGTCTCTCAGGTTCATCCTGCCCCTGCTCCTCCTTGTCTGCAAGCTGTCCTAATTCTGAAAGGCCCTGGCCTGATTGGCCCTTCCCTTTCCCACTTTCCTCCGAAGCCAACAAAGCCGCCCCCTCAATCTCTGTCAGCTCAGTTTCCAGCTCATCTACCCTCGCAGATTCAGGGCATGACACTGGATGACATCCCATAAATACAAATCAGGTGATTGTTGTGCTCTGCAATCCTATAGTTCTTATAGTTAAGGTAGCTAATCCTATTGTATTGTACAGAGATGCTGGGCAGAGCATGCCATTAGAAGAAAAGATATATGGAATATGTCATTGCAGCTTTGACAATAAATGAACTGGACTTTTTTTATGGCACTGCAGAAGCTCTGTTGATTGGATCCAAACTGATGGCTACATCTCCTTGCTTTCCTTTATAGTTCATCATGTACATATCTGCCACCATGGAGGATTTGAGAGAGAAAATGTGACTACTCCAGCCTTCCACTTAAAGTTTTCTCAGAACAATTGCAGTACACCTATTCACCTTTTAAATTGTGTAATTTTTTAAATAATGAGAGCCACAGCAGTCCAGATAGTATTCCAAATAGCTTTCCAGCAGCTCAGACAGGTGTAACTTACCCTCAGGGACAGCTCCAGAGCCTATTGAAGATAATGAGATTGACTTCAGCAAGTTCAAATGAGGAATGTGGTGTGGGGGAAATGAGCGGAGAGTACCGCATTAGATTTTAAAATCAGAAATTAGGAAGCTTTCCCATGCCTTCATCACTAGTCTTTGCTTAAGTCCAGCCATTCCCATTACTTTCTGCTTTCAGCAGAAATGAGCAAAGATAGGTTGCAAATTGATTTGCAGAGCAAGCCAATAAACCGCCACTGCAGTTTGATGCTGGGACAAATGCCCAGATAAATGTAGGCTAAAATCCTCACCTTCTGACTTGCAGCTATGCATCACAAGCCATCAAATCAGAAGCCCAGTTGCTCCACTGATCTGTCACTGATGTAAGCTGGCTGAAAACCGAAGCCCATCAAACTAAGCTGTAACTGCTCTTTGGCTCTTGCAGAAGTAACAACAACATGTCCCTTACTCGAGTTTCTTCTTCAGCCATACCTAAAACCAGCCAACAACCGGAGTACATGGGATGTCATCTGCTCCCTTGAATTTATTATAACTTCTTTCCACACTTTACTTCTTTTTAACCAACTTTTCAAATAAAAAGCAGCAGAAAATCAACTGCTGGCTGTGAAGAGCTAGACATAAGCATTTGTTAGGGAGAAAGCTTGAACAAAAGAAGTTGATTCCAATCAATTCAGAAGAGGTCTGAATCAAAGGTGGACTCCATCAAAGGTGCCTAGATGAAACTCTGAATTTTTCCAAAAGGTTCCATCATGATTTATCATTGAAGAATATAGGAAACACATTAGCATTTTTCTTTCATATGAATATGCTTCGAACTGTAAGAACTGTGTAAAAAGGTAAAGGTTCCCATCGCACTTATGTGCTATTTGTTCCTGACTCTAAGGGGCGGTGCTCATCTACATTTCAAGAGCCAGCACTGTCCAAAGATGTCTCCGTGATCATGTGGCTTTCATGACTAAACTCCGAAGGTGCACGGAATGCTGTTACCTTCCCACCAAGGTGGTCCCTATTTTTCTACTTGCATTTTTACATGCTTTTGAACTGCTAGGTTGGCAGAAGCTGGGACAAGTAACAGACGCTCACTCTGTTGTGTGACACTAGGGATTCAAACCACCGAACTGCCAACCTTTCTGATCAGCAAGCTCAGCATCTTAGCCACTGAGCCACCGCATCCCTCCTTCAAACTGTGTAGACAATAGGAAAGTACATGGAACGTTTCTCTTTCCTTTCCCTTCTTTCCTTCAGCTGAAGGTCAGCCCTCCCTTTTTTTAAATTAGGGACATGTATAAGTGGTCCTCGACTTACAACCACAATTGACCCCAAAATTTATGTCGCTAAGTGAGACAGCTATTAAGCATTTTGCCCTATTTTATGACCTTACTTGCCACAGTTGTTAAGTGACTCACTGCAGTTGTTAAGTTAGTAACACAGCTGTTCTGTGAATCTGGCTTCCTCATTGACTTTGCTTGTCAGAAGGTCACAAAAGCTCCTCATATGATGCCGGGACATTGGAACTGTCATAAATATGAATCAGTTGCCAAATGTCCCAATTTTGATCATGTGAATATGGGGATGTTGCAATGGTCATAAATGTGAAAAAGTCATAAATCATTTTTCAGTGCCGTTGTAAGTTCAAAAGTTACACTAAACTAATGTTGCAGTTGAGGTAGTCTGTGTTACATCTCCTTAGCCATCTTGGACCATAAAAAACCTGGACTTGGATAGGCTGAGCACCAAAGAATTGAGGCCTTTGAAACATGGTGCTGGAGAAGACTCCTGAAAGTCCCTTGGACTGCAAGGCGATCAAACCAGTCAGTCCTAGAGGAGATCAATCCTGACTGCTCTTTAGAAAGCCAGATCCTGAAAATGAAACTCAAATACTTTGGCCACCTAAAGAGAAGGAAGGACTTATTGGAGAAGAACCTAATGCTGGGAAAGATTAAGGGCAAAAGAAGAAGGGGATGACCTAGAATGAGGTGGCTAGATGGTTTCACTGAAGCAGTGGTTGTCAATTTAAATGGACTCAAGAGGATGGTAGAGGACAGGAAGACTTGGAGGAACGTTGTCCATGGGGTCGTGATGGGTTTGACTTTGAAACTAACAACAACAGCCATCTTGGCTGTTATTGAAAAACTAAGCAAGGAGGGGTTTGGTTAGTATTCAGAGGTTTGATTCCCAGAAAATTACAGTACTGTAGATTAGATTAGACTTGCCTTGGAGAAGAAAATAGGAAATCCCTTCTCCCTAGTTGCTAAGAAAACTACCTAGACAAGTCCATGTAGTATGAGGAGTCAAGCTGAATTCAAGAAAGACTTAACTTTTTAATATTGTCAATAAAGCAAATAAACACAACAGCACTCCTGGTCAGGATTTGACTGAATACATAGCATTCAAGATTTAAACTCTGCCCAGTTTAAGATCCTCATGTATTAATGTGAAGGCTGGAAGAAAGCTAGTGGATTTGTGTATGTATGTATGTATATGTGCATGTGTGTATGTGTGTGAGGCAAGTTCTTATAAGTATCCTAAAATATATATATATAGGGAGAGAGAGCTAGCTTGGTCAGTGATGCTGATTTAATTTCTTTTCTGACTATCTTAAATGTTTCATGCTCATATTTGACTACTGAAATATTTCACCAAGATGTCATAAGGAACATGTCTATTCAGTTGTCCCTTTGATGATCATGCTGATTAAAATGTCTAAACCCTTTAAAATTTTCAAAGGATTACAGCTATATATGTTAGCTGATTCAAATGAAATGTTCTTTCTTGTGAATAAATGTGATATTAACAAAATTATTTCTGTTTTGCCCGAGTTATGACAGGTCATTTTGTCATGATTGTTGTATCACCTGTTTCCAGGGATTTTTAGAATTTTTTTTTAGAATTTTATTAGTATTTGTAGGCCGCCCTTTTCCCTGAGGGGACTCAGGGCGGCTCACACAAAAACTGGGAAGGGGGAATACAGACATTAAGACAGAAACATGTAGTAAAATAGCAAGCAACATACATTCATCATTCGGGAGGGGTAACTATCCTATCCCCAGGCCTGACGGGCGAGCCAGTTCTTCAAGGCTATGCGGAAGGCTTGGACGGTGGAGAGGGTACGAATCTCCACGGGGAGCTCGTTCCAAAGGGTCGGGGCTACTGCTGAGAAGGCCCTCCTCCTTGTAGTTGCCAGCCGACACTGGCTGGCCGATGGGATACGGAGGAGGCCTAATCTATGAGATCTTATCGGTCGCAGGGATGTAATTGGCAGAAGGCGGTCTCTCAAGTATCCAGATCCACCGCCATGTAGGGCTTTATGGGTGATTAATAGCACCTTGAAGCGCATCCGGAGATCAACAGGTAGCCAGCGCAGCTCGCGGAGGATAGGTGTTATGCGGGTGAATCGGGGTGCACCCGCAATCACTCGCGCGGCTGCATTCTGCACTAGCTGAAGTCGCCGGATGCTCCTCAAGGGCAGCCCCATGTAGAGCACATTGCAGTATTCCAGCCTAGAGGTCACAAGGGCCCGAGTGACTGTTGTGAGAGCCTCCCGATTCAGGTAGGGTCGCAACTGGCGCACCAGGCGAACCTGGGCGAATGCCCCCCTGGTCACAGCCGTTAAGTGATGGTCAAATGACAGCTGTGGGTCCAGGAGGACTCCCAAGTTGCGAACCCTCTCTGAGGGGTATAAAATTTGACCCCCCAGCCTGAGTGGTGGAATAGTAGCCAAATCTTTGGGAGGAAAACACAACAGCCACTCGGTCTTTTCTGGGTTGAGCACAAGCTTGTTAACCCTCATCCAGTCCATAACGGCCTCAAGGCCCCGGCTCATCACGTCTACCGCTTCATTGAGTTGGCACGGGGCGGACAGATACAATTGAGTATCGTCCGCATATTGATGGTATCTAATCCCGTGCCTGCGGATGATCTCTCCCAGCGGTTTCATGTAGATGTTGAATAGCAGGGGGGATAAGACCGAGCCCTGAGGCACCCCATAATTTAGGGGCCTAGGGGACGATCTCTGCCCCCCCACTAACACCGACTGCGACCTGTCCGAGAGGTAGGAGGAGAACCACCGTAACACGGTGCCTCCCACTCCCACCTCCCGCAGTCGTCGCAGAAGGATACCATGGTCGATGGTATCGAAAGCCGCTGAGAGGTCAAGGAGGACCAGGATGGAGGAACGTCCTTCATCCCTGGCTCTCCAGAGATCATCCATCAATGCGACCAAAGCGGTTTCTGTGCTGTAACCGGGCCTGAAGCCTGACTGGAAGGGGTCTAGATAGTTTGCTTCCTCCAAGGACCGTTGGAGCTGGAAGGCCACCACCTTCTCAACAACCTTCCCCAGGAAGGGAAGGTTGGAGACTGGACGATAGCTATTAAGAACAGCTGGATCCAAGGATGGTTTCTTCAGGAGGGGTCTCACCACCGCCGCTTTCAGTGTGGCGGGGAAGTTCCCCTCCCGAAGGGAGGCGGTTACAACCGCCTGGATCCAGCCTCGTGTCACCTCACTGCAGTTAGTAACCAGCCATGAGGGACACGGATCCAGGACGCAGGTGGAGGTACTTACAGCTCTCATGGCCTTGTCCACATCCCCGGGGGTAACGTCTTGAAACTCAACCCAGAGCTGTTCTACTTGGTCCCCCTGCGCCTCGGCTGGAACTGCGGGGGTGGAGTCCAAGTCCGACCGAAACCGAGCAATTTTGTCCGCTAAGAATTGGGCATACTCTTCAGCTCTGCCCTGCAAGGGTTCCCCCGCCTCCCTTTTGTTCAATGAAAATATATTCAGTGGCATAAATGAGGGATGGATGGGTGAGTGGTGAACAGAGAGATAGATATAAGTAAGCCAAGTTCTATAGTCATAATGCCTAAATACATATTGAAAGAATGAATTGAGAATGGCACTGATGGTGGAAATGTCATAATTAAAGGGGTTATTTTAAAGATTGTTTCCTCTTATTTTTACAGACATCAAATTTAACATTTTTGTAGAAAATTTTAATAATTCCTCACCAGTTGTTTTTATCTATTGCAAGCCATTTTATCCATAATTTGTTGCTACTGTCTTTACATTATTCCATAAATCATTTTCCAATTGTTTACTTACTGAATCATCAATATAACAATTGTTTTATTTTTGGAAGAAGGCGGGGCTTAGCAGTGAGAAGACGGAGTTTCAGGCTATTCCTGAAATTCCTCTATTCCGAAGGATTTTTGGACGGGTTCTTTGGACCCTAGCTGTCCCGGAGACGACAGTGAAGGTGAGGAGAGACCCAGGACCTCAGAGACACTCGCAAAGTCTCTGGGGGGGGGTATTAACTCCTCGTGCCAATTCCTTTCTGGATTAGCTGCGTGCTAACTGAAACTGCAGGTTGCCCCTAAGAATGGCAGAAGTGATGTCATCTGGTAAGCTGATTTTATTACCCAAGAGAGACTGTCCGCACTAAAAGCTTAAGCTAATTGAAACCAAAAAATAGAAGAATCTAGCGGCGAATTGGTCTTTTTTTAATGGATTTATGGCTGGTGGCTACTTTATTTCTTAAACGCTTCAAGGAACGCTTCGGCAGCCCCCCTCACTGACTCTTTTTAAGTGGATCATAAAGTGAACTTTCTACTAATTAGCCCTTCACGATCTGACATTTTTATTACTTGGCTGTGTTTACGATCAGATAAGATTACACAGTTTCCAGCATGTTTCTATTTGTAATTTTTAACTGCGACACATCATGGCGTCTGAAAATACTTCTAAGGTTTCATTCCAGATTCTTTTTTCCGCATGTCGAGAGCTTTTTGACTCTTTTCAGAGATTGGAAAGAAAATTGGATCATCTGATTTTAAAACATGAAGGAAAAACTGAGATCGTTGAATGTTTGAATGTTCCTGAAATACAAATGGAAATTGTGAGAAATGGCGTCTGGTCTATCTCAGAGGAAGAAAGGAGGGGGGGAGCTATAAAGAAGATTCATTTAAAGAGACAGAGTGCAGGAGAAATGGAAACTCCACCCTGGAGAATTAAAGTCAATTTGAAAAGTTTTACAAGCCCGGGACAACATTATTATTTCATCACTGACATTCAGAGCCAAAAGGTGCGAAGATATTTTTGTCTGGACTTGCTTATAAAAACATTTGGTAAATTTATTCAACGAATGGCAATTGGATTGATAAAATTTTGCTGTTGGAGGGACACAGGCTGACAGATGCAAGAATATAACTTAAAATTAGCTAAATCTGATTACTTTAATTTGTAATAGATATAGCTGAATAATAATTGATATTGATGGTAATGTATATAATGTGGAATTGGCTGATAGATTGAAGAATACAATTGAAATCTAGCTAACCTAATTGCTCTCTTTGTAACAGATATAGCTGAATAATAATTGATATTGATAGTAATGTATATAATGTGGAGTCGATATGATAAATAACAATTGGATATGAGAAAACATTTTTGGATTATACATAAAGAGTATTAATTACAATAATTATCACTATTATAAAAACTAAATAAAATACATACAATCAAATGTTAATCAATACTGGGAAAATGTTATGATATATGATATAACTAAATATTATGGATGTTCAGCTAAAATAGGATATGAGGATTTGATGTAAATAGAGGACTTTATAAGTAAGTAAATGAAATGTCAGCATGTGTTATGGATTAATTCTTTGGCTTAGCTAAGGATGAAGGATGTTTAAATAACTATAGGTAATTAAAACTGGAGGTATAATGATGCTAATATGGTAAACATTTCAGTTAAGATATTTGAATTAATATGAATTAATGGAAGAGAAGCACCAAAGCATGTTGTAACCACTTGATATACTTCTTCTCTTTTATAATAGATACCTGTGTTTTGGTTTTTTTCCTGCCTTGTCCTTTGTTGTTTTTGTCTTTTTTTTTTTTCTATTTTTTTTTTGCCTTTTCTTTTTGATTTTTTCTTTTCCCACTGGTGTGGGCAGGTATTGTTCAAGATTATTACTTGTATTAATATTTTTAAATAATAATTACAGTCAAATGAAAATGGATATATAATAATGCTTAAGTTAATATGAGTTATGTTTGTTGACCGTGGAGGATCTGTAATCGATTGATACATTTTCTACAGATGTAAAGAAAGATGCTGTACTTGTTTCAATTAAAATTAAAAAACATTTATTAAAAAAAACAAAAAAAAACAATTGTTTTATTTTTGTATTCCTAGCATTTGTCCAGGATTTTTCCTTTCTTGGTAACCCTATTAATGATATAAATGCCTTCTCACACATGTCTCAGTAGAACATTTTTAGTTTCCCCACAGTCATTAGTCAATGTGATATATTATCTAAGTTAAGTCAACTAAGTAACGAAGCAAACTGAATCTTTGTGCATCAGCTGGAAATTCATCTATATTAAACTTCTTGTGTGACTGGATTCCTACCTTTTCAGAATGTTTGTCATCTGTCTTCCTAGTTCTGCAGGCTGGTGATACTTTTCAGGACTGCATTAACTCTCATGAGGGACTTCTATTGTGGTCAGAATTATCAAATTGATTCCATGAGAGTAAACATAAGCAAGAGGAGCTTTCAGCCTAATTGCATTTAGTTACAAGCCTAAAATGAAGTGTCAATCTTTAGTATCCTCAATTTAAGAAAAAGGGATGTGGGATGAGTGGGGAACAGATTTTTCTGGACAAAGGACATCCTTGATTTTTAATGGCAAGCCATATATTACAGGAATTGGCAGACAGAGCCAAGACCAAAATTATCATCTATTTATTTCATATCCTACATAGTTAATTAGGATTAAATATAATTAATATGATTGCTAACTAATCAGGTACTTGATATTTGTTTCATTCTGCCACCTTAAAAAATATATAATTCTAAAGTTCCTCTAGAAGTCTCTGGAGGACGTCCTCAAAGTGTTTAGGAGAAACATACAGGGTGCCAGGTTGTCCAATTGCAGGGACAATTATCAAGTTTGATAATTTAAGAAAAATATTTCCTTTAGCATGAATAATAAACTGGTCCATCACTGATGCATGAATAATAAAACACATATCCAAAGATGTACGCTCTTTTCATTACACATTTTTTTAGCCTGTATTGTGTGATGTAAAGAAATAGACTGTAAAACACTAAAGACATCCTATTTAATATCTTAAAGCTCACCATTTTCCCTACTACCTACTACCCATACGGAAGGAATCACCAATTCTGACAGCATTTATATTTCAGGTTGTTATCTGTAGAAAATGCATATCAAATAAAAATGGGGTCTCTTGTTATTCATGCAGCTAGCAGCTACAAATCAAACGTATGGCGTTAAGTGGACTTCAGGCACTTTATCATTAAAACTAATAAGCTTAACATGAACTGTTGTGCTAAATCAAGGCCCTTTTGCTGAACTAGTTTAGAGGGCACTCAAAGTGTACTTGAAATATGGTGGAAGGTTCAGATAAAACACGTCACACACTTGCAATCATTTGCAATTACTTGCAATTATAAATGCTTATTTCATTTTCCCCACTTTGCATTAGATTAGGGAATGATGAGAGCCATTTTTTAAAAAAATAAAAGGATACATGTGAGCAAGCTTTCCTTCTGTAACTGAAAGGAACTATTATAATGCACTAGACATTAGCCTGATATTTTGGTTACGTTGGATAAAGGTAAAGGTTCCCCTTGAACATATGTGCTAGTCTTCTAGGGGGCGGTGCCCATCTCCGTTTCTAAGGTGAAGATCCAGGGCTGTTCAAAGAAGTCTCCATGGTCATGTGGCAAGCATGACTAAACTCCAAAGGTGCACAGAACGCTGTTACCTTCCCACCAAGGTGGTCCCTATTTTTCTACTTGCATTTTTACATGCTTTCGAACTGCTAGGTTGGCAGAAGCTGGGACAAGTAACAGGAACTCACTCCATTACATGGCACTAGGAATTCGAACCACCAAACTGCTGACCTTTCTGATCAACAAGCTTGGCCACTGAGCCACCGTGCCCCATCTGGTTATGTTACTCACCTGCATTTAATATTAATTTGAAAAAAGTAGCCAGGAAAACGCTGTTGCAAAACAAAAAGTAGAGATAGACTCAGCAGGTAATTTTATGTTATTTAAAGAAAAGTAATGAATGAAAATGGAAATTAAATTATTAACCTATCTGAAGTCATTATAGTGATTAGAAGAGTCAAACCATGCAGGTCACTGGGAAATATATATCTTTCAAAATAATGCAAATAGCACTATCCTTTTAATACAGAAATTCCTTTCCTCCAAGATCATTATTGTCAGTGTAGCCATAAAAATTGCTACCCTGCCCAATTAGGCTCTGTTAATGTACACTGATTTCCGTTGATTTAAGCATGCCTAGCACTGAGATAACTATGTTACTTCAGTCTAGCAAAAGAGAGCTTTATGGTACCTTAAAGGCTAATTTATTACAATGTTAGTGCTAACCTATTATCAAAAGATTTTCCACTGCAGCTTATTATATCTCCTACCTGTTGCTTACATAGATGCCACTAATTGTGAAATGCAAGGTAGACCATTGCTTCTGATTACTTTTTATCTCTTTTTATCTAAAGTTTCTGCCATGGCTGCTGTTGAGGAATTGCTGCTTTTTCCCCACCCCCAGAGAGATTACCATTTACTCCATCTTCACATATGTACTAGTTGATTTAGGCAACAGCAATATTCAGCAGTTACTGTTGCTTTTACCCTAGTTTTTTATCTAAGCAATGTGAACTCCAGGAATAGCATTACTGACTATCCAAGAATCATTTGGATTAAAAGAAAAACCAATTAGAAATGTATATTCCCTCCACAATACTTGTTTTATTTTCCAGGATGCAAGCAGAATTTAGTAGAGATAAGATATGTTCCTACGGCAAGCAGCATAAGTAATAAGCATTCTCCAGTTTCAAGGAAATATCCCTGCACTGTAATTTACCTACAACTCAACTCAAAAGGGAAAATAAACTCCCTTTCTGATTGCTTGGCAATCAGTTGTTTTCAACTGTTTCCATATCTTTTCTTCAAATCAATGTTCAATGGCTATTTCCTCCCCAAGAAATACCAAGATTATTTTGTCAAAATTGGCAAGTAGGACATCTACTTCAGCATAGAGAATTAAAGCAAGCCAAACTTAAAATTATTTACTATTTTCAGGGAAAACTAACTACTTAGAAGTTGTCATGTTTTAAATAACAGTGATTATGGGTTCAGTGTTGTGTTCTCTATGCTTAAAACTAGATCTTGTTGCAAAAGTATCCTAGAAAAGAACTGAGTACTAAAAGTTGAAAATAAGGTATGAAAGCCAGTCATGTCATTGTTAGTATTTTAATAGCTATTGTTACAGAAGAAATGTTTTGTTGTTTATGGATCCATAGGAAGGAAACAGAAGAAGGATGTTGAACAAGAGTCTCAAGAGTCTATCATTGATTCAGTGTAGATTCGGGTTAATGTCAGGGTTCCAAGTAACACCCCACAATGAAAGAAGACTCTGAGGCTTCAGTTTCCTCAAAGTTCCATTTTATTAGAGATGTCATATTGGCATATCTGGGAAAACCCAAATTAGAAAGCTTCCAGGTTTTCCCCGCCCAAGTGAAAGTTCAAGTCTCTGCCCAGCATCCACATATCTATCACATGGTCCAAACATGCACCTTCCCAACTGGAGAAGCCTCCCAGTCACGCCATTCCAGGTGCAGGGCAAGATGTCCTTGACTCTCTGAGAAAGGAATGTTATTTAGACTATATATCTCCCAAATTCCATGCAATCCCCCCTCCCATTTTTCCACAGTAGAAAAATGGCAGGCCTGAAGGCCCAAAATAAAAGATGGCTTCCAGGCCTGACATTCAGACTCTTCCACAACATCTGGCCTGACATTCAGACTCTTCCACAACATCTGGCCTGACATTCAGACTCTTCCACAACACCTGGCTATTATTCATTCATTGCTTTTGTCACTGTTCTTATTACCTACCATCTTCTTTCAGTTTTAATCTTGCCATGTTCTCAGCACTCTTCACAGAGATCCAGAGCAGATGCCATAAGGTTGCAAAGCATCTGATAAAACAATATTCAACTATTCTCAATAGGGTAGCCTTGAAGTGCATTGATTATCATCTGAATATAGTTTCTTGGAACCACAAATTAACAAGTGGGTCACTAGCTATCTAGCTAAAAAGTAGCCTAATTCATTTTGTCAATATTGATTACAACCCTATACAGTGATGTGCGGTGACAGTTACCGTTGGTGAGGCAAGACCGCAGCAGCGGCGAGAAGCAACGTCCCCGGCACTGTGTCCGACAGGCGTCTCACATTTATGGTGGACATAAACGCGAGATGCCTGTCGGACACAGTGGCGGGGGTGTTGCTTCTCACCGCCGTCGCGCTCCACCGCCTTGCGCCCTGCCTCCTCCGAAGAACAATCCTGCTGCCCCGGCCTGCAGCCAGCAGAAACGGCTCGACCCCTCGCCCGACCTGCTCCCTGGGTGTCCCGGCTCCATCTGAGATGCTTCTCGCCACCGTCGCGCTCCACCGCCTTGCCCCCCCCGCCTCCTCCGACAAACAATCCTGATGCCCCGGCCTGCAGCCAGCCCAGCACCGAGCCTGGACTCACCACTCTTCTCCTCCTCCTCCTCCTCGTCCCCGCTCGGTGCTGGGCTGGCTGCAGGCCGGGGCATCAGGATTGTTTGTCGGAGGAGGCAGGGGGGGCAAGGCGGTGGAGCGTGACGGCTTGCCTTCCGGGTATCCTGGCTCCATCTGAGATGCTTCTCGCCACCGTCGCGCTCCACCGCCTTGCCCCCCCGCCTCCTCTGACAAACAATCCTGATGCCCCGGCCTGCAGCCAGCCCGCCCGACCTGCTCCCTGCCTGGACTCACCGCTCTCCTCCGCCTCCTCCTCCCCGCTCGGTGCTGGGCTTTAAAGGAGTCTCCCCTCCCCAGCCAGCCAGCCCACCCAGCCAATTCCTCCCCCCACCACCACTGTGTCCAACAGGCCAGGTGTCTCGCGTTTATGGCGGACATAAATGCGAGACACCTGGCCTGTTGAAACATAGCGGCGAGAACGTCCCTGCCGCTTCCGTGCTCCGCCGCCTCACCCCCTGCCTCCTCCGACCCCACCACTGTGAAGAAAGGAAAAAAAACACACACACAAACCTCACAATAAAAAATTAATTTTTTTATTAAATTACAAATTACAAATTAAATTACAATAAATTTGAAACCCCCCCTCCCTCCATCTGATCCACCTTTTCCAGCTGTGGAAACTCTCTCAACTCTCCTCTTGTCCGCCCAACGTAAGCGTGCTAACGTAAGCGTGCTCCTAAGGCATAATTCGCTGCTCCCCGATCAGGAGGCGGGAGAATCAGTGCCTCTTTTGCATATGAAAGTTTTTGGTTTTTAACTCCGCCTTAACTTTTAAAAGGCGAACAATTCCTTAGGCAAAAGAGGCCCCGAGTTCTCTGGCCTCCTCCCATAGTTAACACTGAGAGCAGACACCAAGCCACTGTGACTTTGAATCTGGTAGCAACTACCCTGGCTTTAATTATTTTAAAAAAAATATTTAAAATTCTTCCTTTCCCTCAGGAGACTGGTGAGGCCCCGCCTCCCCTGCCTCTAGTGACTGCACGTCCCTGACCCTATATAGATCTTTCAACTCTATTTACCTCAGTTAACTTTGCTGTTGGAGAACATTTCTGAGAATATTCTAGAATCTAAACAGCCAAAAAAAAAACCAATGAGCTCATAGAACACATTGATGCAGAATTCTCAGTTGAGACCTTAAAACTGAGACCCAGTCTCAAATTATAATATTTTGGACAAATTAAATAAAGACTAACTCTCTGGAGAAAACTATAATCCTAAGAAAGATGGAAAGAATGATAAAGGGAAGGCAACCATCAGTAAGGTAAATGGATACAATTACAGAGGTGCTGTGGAAGAGTTGAAGGAATAGGTGGAAGGGACAGATCTTCCTGGAGACAATTAATCTATGCAGTCACTAAAAGTTGACACAACTGATGACAAATTGTCATCTGTATCAGTTATAGTTGAATTGCTATTATGTCTCACATGAGGGCTACCTGTGTAAATAGTCTGGTAATTTTAGCCAACCTAGTTGAAGCAGCAATGTGAGAGATGTTTACAGTCACATTACATTGGTGTTTTTTCATCTATGCTGCAGATGGCCTGATTCAAAGAGCCATTAACTCTAAAATACTGGAGGAACTGGAGCCCAGTTACCTGAAAAATCATTCTGCCCTAAAAATGAGTTCTTGCCCAGATGTCCCAACTTAATAAAGTAAGCTGAACAATTAGTGAGAGAAGAATCAATGAGGACAACCTTATTGTGCAATGTCCTTCCTTTGAAAATGTAACGTTCTTTCTTTAGCAGTGATTTGGTCCACATAGTTTGCAAAGAAAGAATAAACCTATTGCTATTGGAAAATACCGCAGTTAGACCTCATGATTTGAGAACATACCATGCAGTAAAATCTAATTTGCCATTCTTGAGCAGATAACAGAGTTGGAAGGGACCTTGGAGGTCTTCTAGTCCAATCCCCTGCCTAGGCAGGAAACTCTATACCACTTCAGACAAATGGTTATCCAACATCTTCTTTAAAAACTTCCAGTATTGGAGCACCCACAACTTCTTGAGGCAAGTTGTTCCACTGATTAATTGCTCTAACTGTCAGGAAATTTCTCCTCAGTTCTAAATTGCTTCTCTCCTTGATTAGTTTCCACCCATTACTTCTTGTTCTACCCTCAGGTGCTTTGGAAAATAGTTTGACTCCCTCTTCTTTGTGGCAAACCCTGAGATATTAGAACACTGCTATCATGTCTCCCTTAGTCCCTCTTTTCATTGAACTAGACATTCCCAGTTCCTGCAACCGTTCTTCGTATGTTTTAGCCTCCAGTCCCCTAATCGCTCTCCTCTGCACTCTTTCTAGAGTCCTCATATCTTTTTTACATCATAGTGACCAAAACTGAATGCAATATTCCAAGTGTGGCCGTACCAAGGCATTATAAAGTGGTATTAACACTTCACGTGATCTTGATTCTATCCCTCTGTTTATGCAGCCTAGAACTGTGTTGGCTTTTTCAGCAGCTACTGCCCGCTGCTGGCTCATATTTAATGGTTGTCCACTAAGATTCCAAGATCCCTCTCACAGTTACTACTACAAATGGACAGGCAGGCTTGATTTCTTAATACTAGAAATGAAATAGAAATAATTGGCCACTCTAGTAGAAGACTGGAACTGAAAGGGGAATGTGTGAGTGTGATGGTTTATCAAAAGACACACAAAAAAAGGGAGAAATACTGCAGTAGAGTATTCCTGGCAAAATGTTGCAGACAGTCTAGAAAATGATTGATGTATTGAAAGCCACTGACAGTTCAAGGAGCTTGAAGATGGATGCATCCATATTCTGCCACAGGTCAACAAGTCCAACCAATGCTATCTTTCTACTGAAACCCAGTGGATCCCCAGTGAAACAGTTCTTGACAATCTTTGACAATTTCTAGAACTGAAGCTCATTTGTTTTCTCCACAACATTCCCTAAAAAGAGAAGTTTCAAACTGACAGAAAATTGTCCAGGATTGGTGAGTTCAGCAACAACTTCTTAAGGCTCATCATACTTGGCTGACCTTCAAATAGTTTGCATGATGGTAAAGCAGGACAAGCTGATATTAAAGCAAAACAAATAGTTGAATCCACAATCAAGCCTTCACACCTTACTTCTTGGCAGCTGCCAGTGTAATTTTAAACATATACTGCTAAGTAAGCTAATGATGCTTTTACTTGCTGTTTAAAAAGCCCCCAAATCCACATATTATGGGATGAGGTGGGGTGCTGATGTCTGTCAGACTTCACACCATACTCAGTTGTAAATCTCAGGACTCCATAAATACAATTCCACCTTCATTATTATTAATTAATAGCTAGTTCGTTAATTAGCTTCGATATTCTGGATAAATTGCTTTACTGCAGATAGGAAACAAGTCATACACACCTAGAAGATCTCCCTTCTGCAAAACACAGGCATCAAATCCAATATATTGTATCTTGGATTTGGATTTTTGATAATTATTTTGATTTTTATTTTTATTACAATTTTTCTTTTAATATTGTATAGCACCCAGAGCTGATGATAGAGTGTGGCTGGGTAAGTTTGTAAATACATACAATCAGTATTCCTGCCTTTTCAAATTAGTGAACTTTGGGTGCTTTTCCGTAGTTTGGATATTAGACACACATTTGCATCAGGTGTATGTAACAACACTGTCTGGCCTGAAATTTTCAGCCTTACTAGAGTCAGACTTTGGAAGATATTGGGCAAGAAGAGGCAGAATAGTCTATGTAGGTCTGGTGACTACACATCTAACATTAGTCTTATTACATTTTTATTGGATGATCCAATTTGGGTTGGTCACCAGGACCAGAGGTTTAGTCTTTCAAGTTTTCAGATTTGTGCTGAAGCCCATCCTCAGGGAACTTCTCTCCACCAGAATGTGTGCTTTGTTTTATTCTATGCATTGTATTTATGTGGTGCATGGTTGGGTGTGGCTTACTATTGACTGTTTGGAGTGTTGACTGTTGTTTCCTTTTGCTGTCAAGTCCTTGGCTCCTAAGAGCCTAATAAACTGGTGGTAAATCAACACTCCAGTTGACTGACAAGGGGCTTGTTTCCCAGGCTTCAATCGCTTCCCTGGCTGTTTTTGTACTTGCTCAGCCAACAATCTTAGTTGCTGTAAGATTGAATATATGTCCTTGTTCATTGCAATGTGAGGCTACCAATGAGTTCGAGACTCCTCATCTGACCGCTCACTTGTGTTTTCTCAATCTGGTATTAGCTTCTTCGCCGTCTGTTCTACATAGGGGTAATCCATGCAGAGGATCCAGCACATTACATTAGAAGTATCTCCCACCACCAAGCAATCTTTACAATGCATGATTTATCCTTTTATAGTGTGCAATACCACTTGCAAATCTAAGAATTTTGTTCTGATGCTTCCAAAATCCTGGGACACATATATTGCCTACATTTTTATTGTTGTTGCATATCGTGTTCAGATTTTTGAAATCCATCTTCATTTATATTCCCTTTACTCCATCATATTTTCCTTTTTTTTTTCTTTTTTTTTTTAGAGTTACGGCCCTCCTTTCTTAAGATATTTTAGTGGTCACCCTATTTTAGATGGAGACCTATAACTGTTCACAAATGGCCCTGCAATTCCACTTAGATTCTGCACTATCTGGAGGCAGAGAGTGCTAAGTGTGCTTTTTACCAATTTGGCCCATAGGCCAGTGAATATCCTGCTGACAGATCTTTCTTCAGTTAGTTACCCATCACTTAGACGCATCCAGCTGCAGTGTTCTCTCAAAAGTGTTTTTTGTGCTTTGTGAAAGATCAAGAATTATATACAACAGAGATATAATGCAATATAGAAATTTTGAAAAGCTTAGAAATGTGTACCAGAAAGTTAACCAATTAGTCTGTGGTTTTCTTCCCTGCTCTTCTATTGGGAGAAGAGGAAAAACCAATTCTAAATTAAATGTTGACAAAGAAGCCTTCCTGCACCTGAAGTCTCTATTTATCTTTCTAAAATGGTATTAAAATTATTTGGAATATTGCAGCTTCAACTGGTGCAAAATGCAACTGCCTGAATATTGCCAGAAGCATGAGTTCAATCCAATCAATAAAATGAACCAGATGTGCTAGTTGTTACCTCCAGTTAGCCATTTCAATCCTAAAAATGTTGACCTCAGTTTTCTGAAGAATCATTTTCACCCATATGGGTATTCCAAAGTCACCTCATAGGCCCATCTTTGAAAAGAAAGCAGCTAGGAAGCAGTAAGAAGTAAACTTGGGGCCGGCTCCATGACTAGAGGATGCAATGTTCAAGTATTAAAGAGGCTCCACTTTAAGAGGCTTTTTGGAGAAAGCTTTTTAAAATAGGCTTGTTCTTGCTGTTTTTTCTCAATTTTAGAGGTCCCTGTAAGCCGAATTGTTTTTCACTGATTTTGCTGAAGGTTTTTGTTTTCCTGAGCAACATGTGCTGGCATCTTAGTGGCTTTTATTAGCTGTTACTGTTTCATTATTGTGAATTGCATTTATTATTCAATCTATTAAGCCACCTTTGAAGCAGTGGACAACTTTTAAGATAAAATTAGATAGATAGATAGATAGATAGATAGATAGATAGATAGATAGATAGATAGATAGATAGATAGATAGATAGATAGATAGCAGGCAGGCAGGCAGGCAGGCAGGCAGGCAGGCAGGCAGGCAGGCAGGCAGGGAGGGAGGGAGGGAAACATACCTGCAAGTAAAACTTTATTGAATGCTCTTCTAAAATGTTCCAGGCACTGATAAGCACTTCCATTGTTTTTTATTACTGCTAGTGTTTTCAACTAAATGGGTAAGATAGAAGGTTGAATCTCTTTAACTAAAATCATTTGGTCTTTATTCAAAAGGTTTCAGTGTGGGAGAATAATGTTTAGCAGATTCTATTAACCCATTGGAATAAAAAGCAAAGCATCAAGGGTACTACTGTACTTTAACAAGAGGAAAAAAGAAATCGAATTTAAAGTTACATAGGCGAAATCAGATTTAGCTCAGATCTATTGTTTTACATACTTCCATAGACAAATGGAATTTGTAGAATTCTGGGCTGGCCACTTTTGTTTAAGGATGGACTCCAAGAAGCAAGGATTAATGATTCATCCTTCCAATGCTTGGTTAACCCACTCATTTTGAAACGTAAGCTTGTATGGAAAGGTCTCTATTCATGGAAAGAGCACTTCAGATACCCACTAATGAGAGATCACTTTTCTAATTTCTCCCTGATGGCCATCGCTCCAGAGGATCCTCCAGTGTCTAGTATGGTACTCTGTAGTAACCATAGGAAAGAAATCAGAGGTGGGTTGCAAATTCCAGCGCTACTGGTTTGCTCGTGCTCACGCATGCTCACATTGCACATGGGACACTTCTGCATATCCGCAGAAAAATCCATGCGGCTGGGCAGAGCCTCCTGCTACCACCACTACCAATTCGCCTGATCCGGGCCGAACTGGGAGCAACCTACCTCTAGAAGAGATGTTGGACCTAGGACTGTGGTTAACTGTGTGAAGAGGAATGAAGTGTGTGCTGACCAGGAATCCTGGAAGTTGAAGTCCACCCCACTTGAAGTTCTCAAGGTTGAGAAACACTGATATAAAGCACTCTCTGGCATCAGCCCTCCATCCAAACGTGTTCACCTGATGGCCCTAATTTTTACCATTCCCGAGGGCAGAAGAAGTAAGAACACAGACTGGGTTTATGACTTTGCAGAAATGATCTATTACTTATCCCTTTAATCACATGGTGGTGGATTATTATCTATTTCACCATCCTGGAAAATGATCCAACATCTTAGTTAATATTGGAGCTGTGTGTGTGTACATGCATTTGTGTGTGTGTGCATGTGTGTGTGCATATCTATGCATCCATTTGTGTGCATGTAGTCTATAGTTTAAATCGTTCGTATTTATGTCTGAACATTTGTTTTATATTTTGTGGTTCTGGTTCAGTTGGGACTAGGATAGCTAAGGCTGCTGCATGCAGAACTGAACAATTCTTATCAGATGAAATGCCCGACTGATTGACAATGCTGCCAGCAATGGTGAGTCACACATGTCTTTCTCGGCAAAACGTTCCTCAAGATTTTCACCCTGGGAATTGAATTTTTATACCCAAAGATTATAAACCTCTTTATGATTTTGGATTTTCTGCAAAACAAATTGCTCCCTGAGGAAGAAATGGGATTTCAGGACTTCCTGAAGGGGCAATTGAAAAATGGTTTGAAATGGTAAAGCTGCCACCAAGTGTGATTTAGGTAAAGAGCAATTTTGAACAAACAGCATCTACTAAATGAAATTTTAGCACCCTTTTTCGTGCCGTCTTCCTGATTTTTCTCCATGGCAAGGAAGACTTGCCAGATATGCTCCTAGGTTTGTAATGAAACTAGTCCAAAGCAGATTTCCAAAAACATTAACTGGTTAATGTTGTTTACTTTCTTAGTAAATGCTCTTTTTTATACTCATTTACTTCCCCTATTATTACAGAATGGTAGGACTTGCTAGGTAATGGTCTTTTTAAGTGATTAAATATCTGCTTGTTATATAAAGGTTAGGTAATAAAAACAGATCTATAGTGGAAAAAAACAAGAGCATAATAAGGATTCCAGTATCATTTGTTTAAAATTCTCCTAAAGTTGCTTTTGAAAAAGTCACAATCAGAATGCATATACTAGCAGCACTTCGCAGCTGGATTCAGAAGAATTTTGCCTCCAACAGTATCAGTGGCTTGAAATGTTGAAATTGTGATAATGATCACTGATATCCCACAAATGTGATCTGACACCTATAAAAATTTGGGAAAACTTACCCAATGGAAAATTACAGATATGGTGGGTGATATTCTAAAATACCAGGAGGCACACTACGAAGTGCAGCTACTTGGGATAGGCTGAGACTTCTGGAAAGTTGTAAATCTGTATAGGAACCATAGCATTTTGAAGCCATCACATAGACTGAATCTAATACACAGATGGGGGTCCTGTCTTGCTGCTTCTTGAACCCAAATCTAACCAGTCCAACTAGATTTTCAGTTGGGAAGGACAGTATGAACAGATAAAAGGGCATGGACTTGTTGTGAATGAAAGTGTAAGTGAATAGGTAACACTTTTTATATAGAAAATAAAAAAATACAATTTGTAAGCTTGGCTTTCTCTTTGTTTTGAATATATTATACATGTATGTATGTATGTATGTATGTATGTATGTATGTATGTATGTATGTATGTATGTAGTTCGGCTGTTCAAATCTCATCGGCTCAGGGTTGACTCAGCCTTCCATCCTTCCGAGGTGGGTAAAATGAGGACCCAGACTGTTGGGGGCAATATGCTGACTCTGTAAACCGCTTAGAGAGGGCTGAAAGCCCTATGAAGCGGTATATAAGTCTAACTGCTATTGCTATTGCTATGTATCTATTTGTGTGTGTGTGTGTGTGTGTGTGTGTGTGTGTGTGTGTGTGTGTGTGTGTGTGAACAACAAGAACCCTCTAGAGCTGTGATGGTGAACCTATGGCACACTTGCCACAGGTAGCATGCAAAGTCCTCTCTGTGGGCATGCATGCCATTGCCAGCTGCTCTTCTGGTTTCCGGCACGCACTGGAAAACAGCCTGAAAATGGCCAAAAACCAGGCCATTTTCCAGGCTGTTTTCAGGCCTTTTTCAGCCCAAAAAACAGCCTGAAAACAGCCAAAAAAATAGCCAAAAACCAGGCATGCATGCGTCGGCCAGCTGGTCTTTGGGTTTCTGGTGCTCCCATATGCACAAAGACCAGCTGATCGGTAGGCATGCACATGCCGGAAACCCAAAGACCAGCTGGCCAGCACACACATGCACACTGGTCAACTAGTCTTTCCAGTGCTCTGGCACACACACATGCATGCACATGCATGCACATACGCACATGTTTCAGTTTGGGCACTGGGTGCCAAAAAGGTTTACCATCACTGCTCTAGAGTTGACATTAATAACTTGAAAAAGTGCAGTCTCCCTCTTTTTCTATGGCATGGCTAATGCTTCAATGGCAATAAAATACACATTACATATATCATCATCCATCCCGTCTATCTATCCATCTATCTATCATTAAGAAGATGGTTTTCAGCAATATTCTGTTTGTGTCACATACACCAAGAGTATCAATTTGACTTCCTAATTAATCCAGAACAAGAGATTGCCCAATGATTAGCCTGTCTACTCCCTTTTCCATTGTCAACAGCAGTAACCAATCAGATGTTTCTGAATATACACAAGCAGGACATGAAGTTTATGCAGCATTTAATATTTAATGGCAGTTTCTGTTTAGGGAGATCTCATTTAATAGCTACCAACTGTTGTTTCTTTATTCCACAGCCAAAGGCTGGACACAAAATATTCACTGTCTCTATAAGTGGGGATCTAAACTCAGGATTTTATTTTCTTTCCAATCCTTTCAATGAATTAATGACAACTACAAGAGCTATTAATTACTGTAGAATAGAATCATCTATTAATAGATTAATGGAGTTTAGGTGGAGTTTAGAATTTGGTCTTCTAAGTGCATTTATATAGTTATCAAAAAAAAATCCTAGTAATTCTTGAAATTGCCAACTTAATAGTCACCATCCACAAACATCAAGGGTTTGTCCATTTAACTTAATTTATTTTTTTTTAAAGTTGAAACTGGGAAACAATTCAAAATCATTCTGAAGACTGGTGGCATCACTACTGCCAAATCGCCTCTTCCTACCTGTCTTCAACATATATAGTTTTTGTAAAGAAACATTAAGAGGAAGCCTTTCCTAGTTGGAGTATATTTACTATGATAAAAGGCATGTCAAAGCAATCTTCTGTCAGGAGGTAGTACAGTTCCATATTCTTACATCAAATCACATTTGATTTAAGAAAAATAGGTTCCCTTGATACATTCTGCCATGGCAAAAGAGAATAATTCTCTCCCACAGTGTCACATTTCTATATACTTCTTATATAACCCTTCTGCCTCCCTCCTAGTTTTGTTCTCATTTGATTGTTTTATCCTGCCTTAATACCGCATGAAGTGTAGTAAATAAATATAAAGTAATAAAGGAAGTCAAGGGAATGAATATACATAGTATTCCTTCCTCCTCTTATTTTTCAACAACCACTCTGTTGGGCTGAGACAGACTGACTGCCTAAAGTCACTTCTCTCAGCATCAATGTCTGCAAATAATTGGGCCTAAGTTATCCCTGTTTGTATTATTTTTGCAAATACATGCATAGATGTTGTTGCATGAATTAGAGATACCAGAGACTCAAAATACATTATATAAAAAACAATGATAAGTTTGGATTTCTTAAAAAAACCACTCTGTACACATTAAATAGATATATGATTTCTTTTTTAAAAAAAATCACAGTCTCTGTGACTTATATGTGTCTCATATTAAATAAAGGTCAGCAATTGCTTCTGGAAAAAAGCATAAACAAATTATTTTTTCGGTTGCAAAGAATGAAAGCAGATTTTATGTTCAAATCAGAGTTTGTCAGCAAAACACTTTGTGAAACGTACCACTGGAGCAAATTCAAAGGATCATACTCAGTATCGATTGCCATCTCAAGAAAACCATAACTGAGATGAAGCAAACCGTGAATCTCCCCATTAGGAGGCCTTTAGGAGGTTCGGTTTTGTCTTCCATACCGCTTTACACTTTGTGGGTTTTCCTTTTAACACATTGCCAGATCAGTCACAACCAGATGGTTGCAGTGTGCATGACATAATAAAGCAGTAGCTCTAGGCCTCACTTGATCACTCTTGCCATTTGGAGAGAGAAAGCACAACTTCTAAAGCATTCTGTCCTACTTATATAGCTCAGACTATGCGGCTGTTTCGTTCTTCACTGCAGCCATAGTGTCCCCAAAGAAAATACTTTGCAAATCCATGATAAAGGAATATACCTGGTTGGAGAAAAGGGGGGGTTGTTTGTTAATTTCTTTAGGAACTGGTTTTGTCAATGAAATAAGCAGATGTGTCCCCAAAAATGGGTGCAACTTGCCCTTGCCTTTGCTCTCAATTTAATATACTTTGCTCAACAGTTTAGCAAAGAGATTCTACCTCCACCCACCTTCAAATAAAATTATTAAGAGTACAGAGAGACCAATTAGATCAGTGAAGTAGTACTTAGGTTGATCACTTATTTCCCTGTGTAATTTTCCCCTTATTTAAATCTCCTTGAAGCTCCTCTTTGTATAGATAAACTGATAAACTGCAGCTCTTTAAGGTATGGACAATTGTTTATAACTTAAGGAACTTATGTTATTGAGATTCCTATGATACATCTCATTTAGCCCTCTTTGTCCCCATAACTCTGTTGAGGCTCTTAAAAGAAATCACTACATAAGTTTTATTTGTGATTTTTTTTGAAATAAATAGGAATGGAATAGGATAATGTCCCCATAACTCTGTTGAGGCTCTTAAAAGAAATCACTACATAAGTTTTATTTGTGATTTTTTTTTTTTGAAATAAATAGGAATGGAATAGGATAATGTTTATATTCATGTATCATTTATTTTATTATTTTAGGCACAAGACATTTTCTTAGTAGTTTACACACAGCATAGCCATTACTACCTAGATTGGAAAATCACTAACTCAACCTAATGCTATATTTCTCCTGGAGAAAATTTACTGATGTGGTTAATAAGAGTTGACACTGACTTGAAAGCACATAATAATCATCAGTCAATGATAATTAAACCATCAATATCTTTTTTGAGGGAGAGGGAGCAGAAGATAGATGAAAGAGAGAAAGAGAGAGGGGGAGGAGCTTACATTTAGAAAACAGATCACTTTCAATGCTATAACACTGAGTATTGTCAAAATACGGCATTATATCATTTTCATTGCTCCCAAATGCCAAACACAAAAGGCAGGACTCAAACTGTGACTTGAGTACAGCACTGCAATCATTACAACTTTTACATAAGAATAATCTGCATATTTGTGAATTGTTAAAGAAGGAAGAGTGTCACAAACATAATCATTTCATTAGAATAAATTGGAAATCCCAACTATGGTTTTAATCCAATGAAGCATGGATTGTGAGTAACTCGGATGTCAATCTCTGATACACGTTAGTAACACAGCTTCTCTATTGCTACACTACAGCTGCACTTGAAAGAGAATAACTAGCCTCTCATTATTTTGTTCAGTTTAGTTTCTCCTTTTGTGCAGAAGTTGTAACAAAGTTCTTCGTGATCTGAGAACTATTTTGGCAGATAAATTGAGGATTTATTGTATTGCCTATGACTATGCACCATATGCCTACAAAAGGAGTTCCAAATGGAATTAATTACTAAGTATTTAATACAGTAGTAATTGTATTGAATATACCTATACTAGTTGTGCTGTGCAGCTATATCTTATATAAATCATTAAGATTCGGCATCCCATTTACACTCAGAAGCTAAGCAGAGATGGGCCCAGATAGCACTTGGATGGGCAACATCTACTCAATAGCAGAATTGTAATCTATTCTGCAAGAAGGCAATGACAAGCTGTTCTCATTCTGCTGTATAGAATGTTGCAGGGATATATCTGTAAAGTTAGGAACGGGACACATTAGACACTTTTGGTGTGCCTAATATGCAACAGGCTTCTTTATTAATCTGGAGAAGGTCTCGGCCATTGGATTTTATTTTTCTACTGAACGGTGGTCATTAGTAGTCAGAGGAACGTTTTGGTATTTCATTGTGTCAGGAAAACTACACGAAGAGAAAGAGCTAAATTCTTTTGTTATTTGCAAAATCCAAGACAGCAACATCTTGTGGCTGCCTTGAGAGTAAGTAAACAACTGTATAGTAAAGGCTGAAATCTGAGAAAGAGAAAGCTAATGAGGGAGGGAGGGTGGGAGAGAGAGAGAGGGAGGGAGGGAGGGAGGGAGGGGGAGAGGGAGAGGGAGAGGGAGAGGGAGAGGGGGAGGGGGAGGGGGAGGGGGAGGGGGAGGGGGAGGGGGAGGGGGAGAGGGAGAGAGGGAGAGAGGGAGAGAGGGAGAGAGGGAGAGAGGGAGAGAGAGAGAGAGAGAGAGAGAGAGAGAGAGAGAGAGAGAGAGAGAGAGAGAGAGAGAGAGAGAGAGAGAGAGAGAGAGAGAGAGAGAGAGATTGTTGCTCACCTGCTAGCCAAGATCTGACGCTGGGGCGGAGTAGATCGGAAGAAAAAGAGTTTCGTCCCACCACCACCCTCCGCCAAAGAGGCTCCTCCTTTCCAGACTTATCCCAGCGAATTTGCGCACGTGTGCGCGTGTATCAGAGCCAGCTGTGTGAGCACAGGTGTGCGCGCGCGAGCACATCTGAAGGGAGAAGAGGCTCCAGTGGGTTTATTCCTGCAAAGACTTTCTTTCTGCACTTCTTTCTCTTTCTCCGTTCTCCCCTCCCTCGACCTCCTTCTCCCTCGGCGCTCGATGGGGGGGAATGCGGTGGAAACCGCAGAAGGAGGCAACGTTTCCCCAGGGCTTCAGCTTCAAAGTGCGACGGGTCCTTCGCTTCTCTCTCAGCCGCGTCAGGCAACTGCAGGGACCCCGTCCTCCTTCGGAAACTGACTAAAGAGAGCGTTGGATGGGACTCCTGCCTTGGGTGGCTTCCTCGCCCAGGAGCGCGGCTTCGCACCTAACTAGGTGGTCAGCACCAGGGACAGATCCCGGCGCCCATTCTTCCCGTGCCTCCATCCTTGGCGCTTGCTAGCCAGACTCCAGGCGATTAAGGTCGGCCACGATTATGGAAGCGGAGAGTTGGAATGAGAGCGAGCCCAACAGCACCCAGCTTATTTGCGATGGACCCAATGGGACCCTTGGGGAACGAGGAGGCAGTTTATGTTCTGGGGTCAGCCCTTCCATGATAACAGCCATAGTGATCATGGCCCTCTATTCCGTCGTATGTGTAGTGGGGCTCTTTGGGAACTTCTTGGTCATGTATGTCATCATCAGGTAAGAAGACTGGCAGCGGGGAGGAGCTGCCCGAGTGGGAGGGAAAGCAAAAGGGCTACTGAAGCAAAGTACGCGGGGAGGGAGGCTGGGGGATTTGATGATGGTGGTGATGATGATGATAGACCACCAAAGTCAAGGAAATGGTTCTGTAGTTGGCTCTATTGAATCTGGACAAGCTAAGTAGCAGAGAAAAAGATGTGTGGTTCTTCTCTTGCTAAAACCCCAAAGGCTTTGGAGGGGGGTTCTTTCTCTCTCCAGAAAGAAATTATTTGGTGGTTCTTCCCCTAATTCTCCCCATAAAAGCAAGCTAAACACATTTGGGATCAAATCCTACTAAATAGCATAACTATGAGTCTCCATAATATTGTTACATGGTGGCGCAGTGGTTAAATGCAGCACTGCAGGCTGACTGCTAGATCAGC
Organism: Thamnophis sirtalis; assembly: GCF_051295495.1. Lineage (NCBI taxonomy): Eukaryota > Metazoa > Chordata > Lepidosauria > Squamata > Natricidae > Thamnophis > Thamnophis sirtalis. The sequence goes on along the minus strand of NW_028261386.1, from coordinate 80,184,718 downwards.
AGTTCAGCGGTTCAAATCTCACCGGCTCAGGGTTGACTCAGCCTTCCATCCTTCCGAGGTGGGTAAAATGAGGACCCGGATTGTTGTTGGGGGCAATATGCTGACTCTGTAAACCGCTTAGAGAGGCCTGAAAGGCCTATGAAGCGCTATATAAGTCTACTGTTATTGCTATTATTATTCGGGTAAATGATTATTCCTGATTTCAGTCCCAGAGGATTGATATAGCATCTCCATCCTGGCAAATACAAAAACACAAATTTGATTGTCAACTAAGTGCATTTTTAAGATCCAAAGACATTTTGAAAGCAGCAGTTCTTCTAGGATGATTCTGAAGAATAATTTCTAATTATGTGGTAGAAAGGATATGGGCATTTATTAGGAAGTAAGAGACTGAAAATCTTTGCTTAATATAACTATGCTTTGCTTAATGTAACTACAAAAAAATGTGTGCTTTGGGGAGAAAAAAACAAGCTGTTTCAAATGAGCATTTGTGCAGCATAAGCATTCAAGGCAAGCAAAAGTTATTCTGTGTTAATAAAGTTGTTTATGTGCCTGAGAATAATGTAAAAAAAAGTTTAAATTATTAGCTCAGACTATTTCTGCAACCAAAATCCAAATCAGATATAATGAAATAGAGTATAAGAGGTATACAAGGAAGTGAAATATGTTAGAGAGGCATTGGAATCCACAGATACGAATTGCAGAGCAGTTCCAACAATCATATCAGATGTTTAGTTTCCTATTTCTTTCTTCAACTGATCTTGGTGCCCAAAATCCCTTTCTTTGTATCATTTAGGAAATCATACTAAAAGAATCTAAATTCATTTTTCCAGCAAGAGTATTCCTCAGCCAAAGAAATGGAAAACGGGCCTTCTTCTACAAAGATAATTATTGAAAGTTTCTGTAGCGCAATCTGCCTCATATTTAAGCATATTGGCTGTTCTTAATGAAAGGACCTATGTTCTTTTGTATGTTTTTAATAGGTGTTAAATTGGATTTGTTTAATGAAAGCCAAGTAGAGGAAAAAATTTCTTCTAGCATTCCACAAATGTTTCAGAGAAATGAGTTACAGTCAATATCTATGGGAACACAGCACCATCTATTGAAATGATGGATAACAACAGGTGGAAACTGTTGCTTCTGGGAACCAAGTTGGGAGGGCGAAAGAGTTTTTTGCCTTAAGAAAAGAAAGAGGGGGAAGAAAGGGATGTTTACTGTCCAACATTTATCTCCTTTTTTTTCAAGGAAAAAAATACCTTTCTATCTTTCTCATCTCTGTTTTAAAGTAAGGTGAGCATTCATTCATATTCAAATGCAACACATAACCACAGATTAAATATTGGGGGATGGGAGTTCTTGCCATACTTTAGAATACTAGAAGCTGGCACTTCCAATCTGGTGCCAGTTATTTAATTCCTTATCTTTGCTGCCAGCAGGACCGTGTTGGCTGGCAAAAAGCTATGCTTAATGCATGTCGACAGCATCATCTGAAGTGAAGATGCCAACAGGCATAAGTAGCATGTCTAGGCCATTCTATGTCATCAATTTTCTATTTTTCTTTTCACTTGATGCTGAATCTTTTGAAGCTACTGAGTAGGCTTTGTTTTCCTCTGACTATATGTCTCCCTCCTGCTTTAGCTCTGCTTGGAACAGGAACAGAAAACAATTGGAGACATTTTCCAATTGCGATTCCTATAATGCCTCACCATTAAGCAGGCTGGTGGGAGTTCAGATTCAATAACTGAATGAGCCCACATTTCTCCTCCTTGCCTTAGATGACTTGGGATTTCCTCAATGGGTCCATAATGGCTATAGAACTATTGACACACTTCTCTTTAGCAGTTAGATTACTATCCTTCTAATTAGCCTTTGGATGATTATACAGGATTCTCAATGATGTCTTGTAGTAATTAAGCTTGTAGTTGATATTGCAGTAAAAGTGATTGATAGAATTATTGCAGGCCTAATTTGTTTCCCCTCCTTGCATAAGATAAATGCTTTTAAAAAGTTATTAGGGTACCTGAAATATCCAGGTTCAGTTCTCCACTAAAATGGAGTTCCCATCTACACCTTGTTTCAGTGGTGGGATTCAGCCAATTTGCACCACTTCTGGAGAACCGGTTGTTAACTTTCTGAGCAGTTTGGTGAACTGGTTGTTGGAAGAAATCATTAGGGCAGAGAACTGGTTGTTAAATTATTTGAATTCCATCACTGCCTTGTTTCCTTTCACTATTGCCCACTGATATCCTCCATTTTTGAGGATAGAATAGAGTTCTTTGAAGGCGGGGTGGGGAAAAGCGAATAAAAATATAAAGAAATAATTGTCAGTTTCCTAACACAAGATCTTTTTTCAGACATATAGGCAAGAAACTGAGAGATCAGATTTAATCATATGTCCATTCCCTTTTCTGACACTGATGAGAAATGCGTCTCTGAGGCTATCATGGCCATGGTATGTTACATGGTTTACCAGAAGGGGACACCAATTCTCTACAATAAATAAATAAATAGTTAACTTCCAGTAGTTAATATTTCCAGTTTCATAATCTGTCTACACTTTATAGGAGACCATTTTCATTTCTGATTAAACCAGGAAATCACAACAGGGAGCAATTAGAACGTTGGCTAGAGATTTGATAGCTCTCTCCAGGGATGCAATTACAGCCTATAATGCTCATTGACTGTTGTGAATGTGTGCTTTACAGACCTTTAAACTAGCAGTCAGAAGTGATTTCAAATGTAGGTTGATGTGTAAAAGAAATAGGAAATTTTAGAAATATTCAGAAAAGAGTAATATGGCGCACAATTAGTAATTATAAAGCAAGTAGGCCTGGAATGGAATGGGTACAAAAATAACCCCCCAAAAAAATTCAGAAATGAAAGTTGAATATTGACATGGAGTAATCAGATCCACATTTTAAATAAGTGTTGATATTTAAATGACATGTGACACTGAAAAGGAGGTAGCTTTCTTCTATTAAAAAAATCAATAAGAAACCACCACAGGACAGAGCATGAGACATGGGAAAGGACTGCTTTAATGTCATTGCTACCATTTGCCTGGCCAAGTAAATTTTCCATCAGTGGAAACAAATATTTTGGACTTGCATCTCTTTCTTCTAGAGGAGAAAGCAATTTTGGAGTGGAAAAGCAGCCTTAAGGGGAAAGGATCAAATAATCCTTTCTCGTTCCTTCTGCTCTAATCTCCCTTCCTTCCTGTTCATCAAGCTATCCATGACTGTTTTTCATAATGTTACCAATCAGTTCTATAGAGGGATTGCATTTTCAGTAAGTTTTATCTTCCCCACAGATATATTCTAAGACATAATGCTTCACCTATGATACCTCAGCTTTAAGGTTTGCATGATGCTTGAGTGTGGCTTACTTTTATACTAGCAAGATGTAATAAAGGGTGGCAATGCCTTTTTTGTGAGTGTCAGTAACATTGTGTGTAACTGAACATGTGTGCATTCATATGCATGCATCTAAAATTCTGTATAAATGTTTGATAATGTCCCATTGATTTTAATTTTAAAAAACTGCTAAATCATTTTCTTATAGCCATAGCACTTGGATCAGTAAGGGCAATGCCCACAATTGTAGGATAGAACCATACTTACAGATTTATTTCTGAGAAATATGGAATGCTATGTCAAATAATTTAATGGTGATATGTGCACTGGGCTAAAAATTCTATTCTGGACACTAATGAAATGAAATGTTTACTTGTGTTTCAAATACTTGCTGCAAATTCAGCAAGGATTATCCTAACAGCCTAGCAACTGTACAGTATGCATATTGGTTTTGTGGAAATATGTGCTGAAGTCACCAAAATTCATTTAGATTAATGTTTAGGATGTTTTGGTGCAATGCTGGTAAAAATGACTCTTGTGCAAGGGTGCATAGAAAATTTGTAATTCAGGATAGGAGAACACTTTTGAATAATAGTATTTCATCATGTCAACTATAATTAAACCATGGAATATGCTAATACATTCTGTATCGATCATTAATTAATTCACAGTATTAATTCTGGACTAATTATTTGGGGATAAGCATAACAGTGCCATTAGTCACAATATCACCCCTAGAAATCAAATATTATGCCTTGGGACATTAATATTTGAGAATAAGAAAGTAAAGATCAGTTGCATTGATGCCCTATTCAAGAACTTCCCAAAGGCAACTAGATTGCATTGACAAAAACAGGATGCCAGACCAGACTCCATACACCTTTGATCTAATCTAGGAGAAATAAATGATGGAAAGGGGGGGGATTCATGTAAACCTTTGCCTAAATTTAACAGATGTCTTGTGACAAATCTAGAGATCTCCTTATTCCCTTCAAAGTGAAATAAAGAGATTTCTATTCCTTTCCACTTCTTATGTCTTGATAATCTAGATCAAAAAATGTTCAAAAACCAAGATCTGAAGTGTCCTAAATGAGCTGGCAGGTTAAGTCACTGAAGTGGAAAGGGGTAGGACTTCCTTCATTTCATCTTTGAAGGGAATAATGAGATCTCTAGATTTATCAGAAAACATCTGGGCAAAGGTTTACATGATTCCCCCATCCCCCTTATCCATCATTTATTTTTACCAAGGTGAGTTAATAGTGGTATTTTTAAAAGTACCTAACCCATGGGCTATATATTGCTTATGTCTGGTTTAGATAAAAGTATCTCTGCTAGAAGCATGATCAGATTCTCCAGTGCCTTTTAAATCCTACCCACAGGGAGGATGTTGTGCATTTATATTGTTTGCTCTGCCACTATATACTTGAAAACCCACTCTGTGTATCACACTGTTACCTAACACAGAAAAACCATTTTACATGCCCTCAATCCCTCATTTTACTTCTACTTCCTCAAAAGACATACCTATGGCTGTGGCTAATGTTATTTCTTCTAAAGCTCAAAGTTACCATCTGGCCCAAGGAAATAAGAAACACATAAGACATAAAAGCTCACATCATTTCCTCAGTCAGTAATACAGTCCTAGGGTTGTTTTCATTATGACACTGTAACACATATTTCATCACTTCCCTTCTTCCTGTGTATCTCAAAAGCTCCATGTGAAGGTATATCTAGAAGATACAAATGAATCCTTGGGAGGCCTTGTCATGGTAGCTTTTGAGATACACAGGAGGAGGGGAAGTGGTAAACTGTGTGTTGCTGTTGCAATGTCACAATGAAGACTCTGTCCATGGCATATTGGTGGATGTTGTTGTAATGCAAATATGAAAGGATGGAGCTTGTATCACTACATACACTTTTCATTATTTTAGCCTCCTCATTTTGATTGGGAACAGACCCATATACTTTGAGAGTTAGACTCCAACACTGCCTTGTTGTTGTTGTTGTTAATTGTGAAGTCATGTCCGACCCACTGTGACCCCATGGACAATGTTCCTCCAGGTCTTCCTGTCCTCTACCATCCTCTGGAGTCCATTTAAGCTCACGCCTACTGCTTCAGTGAGTCCATCCAGCCACCTCATTCTCTGTCGTCCCCTTCTTCTTTTACTCTCAATCTTTCCCAGCCTTAGGCTCTTCTCCAGTGAGTCCTTTCTTCTCATTAGGTGACCAAAGTTTTTGAGTTTCATCTTCAGGATCTGCCCTTCTAAAGAGCAGTCAGGGTTGGTCTCCTCTAGGACTGACCTTGCAGTCTCTTAAAAATATATTTTTTTAGTAATACATAGATTAAAATGGGCATGACTTGGATATTATTTCTGTGAAAGCAGTAGCTCACAATTTAGATTGGCATTATATCATATAGGCTGTTTTTTATTTAAAAAATGTAATTCATGGCTATATTTAAAGACACTTTTTAGAAGATCTCAGATTTCAAATAATTCCAATGATATTTAAATGTTAGGTTTTAATGACAGCATTGCAGCCTACTGAGAATTCTGAACTTGATTTCCCGTTATAAATTGCAGAGAATATAGGTTTCAAATAGACATGGACACCATGGCTAAAATGTCATTCCACCACCACCACCACCACCACCACCACCACCACCACCACCACCACCACCACCACCACCACCCTCTTGTTTTGCATGTACATGCCTTGGCTCAAAACTGAACCATACTAACTTGGGAGAGGAGTTCAGCTAAGGACAGAGAATGCAAATTATATGGATGGCATCCAGAGTTCCAATGAATGAAATTCTACTCATGGGACACACCCATTCAAACAGAGCGGAAGGGAATTTCACAGATTTGTGCTTCCTCACAAATTGTTCTTGTTGAATGAAGAAGCTTTTGGAACAATACTGGTGCAGAACTGTATAGAATGGAAGGATTGGGGAAGTCACCTTTCATTGTTAAAGCCTCCATTGCAACTCAGTTCTTTATTCATAGAGGTTCTGTGAGTCAGGAAAAGATAATTTGAATCTAAGGGAAGTTTAGTTCTTGGCATTCCATTACAGGGTAACATTTTATAAGACAGGAAGATATATTGATGAGTTACATAGGCCATTTCATCCAATATTACGTTTGCAAGGACATGTATCCAAATGTCTCTTGAAATCTCACAAGTAAAGCATGATATTTATGACCCACACAACTGATTTTATCCCCAAATGATAAAGAGGATAATTCTGTGTATAAAATTTCCAGATAGTAATAGCAAATCATGGACTCATCTTCCATCAATTTATATCATACCTTTTTAAAGCCTTCTGAGGCAAAAGCTATAAGCATATCTTGTAGTAACAATTTTGATGGCTGAATTCATGCATCATGTTAAACTGTTATGCTTTTGGCAGAGCAACTGTAGTTTCTAAACGATATTTTATGATTTAAAGTGTTGTAGGATTCCACAATATTGCAATTTATTTCAGAAAACAAACAAAATCTGGCTTAGCACAATCTTGAAACTTGAATTATTACCGACATGTCTCTGTCATTCTGTCTGTGTTTCTGTCTGTGTCTCTCTTTGTTTCTGTCTGTCTGTCTGTCTCTGTCTCTCTCTCTCTGTCTCTTTCACTCACTCTTTCTCTCTCTCTTTGATCTGATGAATCTACTGTCCATTTGGGGTGGGGGGGCTCAATCCACTTAAATTAAGGACAACTTACTAATTGCATCAACACACAAAGTCTTCCAAAATAAATAGGCCTTTGAAAGACTATTTATGGCAAGGTTTAGGCAAAGGTTTACATTATGAGATTTGGAAAAAGATGATCTGAAATATGGACTAATGAAACTGAATGGGCCCTTATACTGTGTGATACACTGCTTAAAATTGTACAGGAAGATTCTCTAAAGCAGGTCATTCCTAAAACATGAAGCACTATAAAAAAAAGTATTTCCAAGGACTTATTTCAAATACGGTCAGTATCTTGTCATTTCCTGGGACTAGGAGACCAGCATTAAAGCCTTCTGCCTTGTTTTTTTTTCCTTTTAGTCATCTTCCGCGGAAGTCACACATAAAGTTCATTGTACAACTTATTGGATAAGCATAACAAAGTTTCTATGCCTCACCACAAAAGCTTCTGGAGGCAAGTTGTTCCACTGATTAATTATTAATTCATTAATTGTTCTCACTGTCAGGAAATTTCTCCTTAGTTCTAGGTTAAATCTCTCTTTGATAAGGTCCCAACTGATACTCTTGTACTTTTCTCAGGGGCTTCAGAGAATAGAATAACCCCTCCACTCTGGCAGCCCCTCAAATATTGGAAGACTGCTGTCAAGTCATTCCTAGTCTTTTTTTGGGGGGTGGGGTGGCCTAATATACCAAGTGCCTGAAACATTTTATTGTGTGTATTATCCTCCAGTCATTGTTATTGTTATTCTCTATATTCATTCTAGAGTCTCAACAGATTTTTTGGTATCAGGGTGACTCAAACTGGCATTGGCCTCCCTCCATGTAGATGTAGTTCAATTGAGGAATTCATATTAAGTTTTGTTGGTCATCCACTTATGAATCTATCTGGTGATGATATTAACTAGCACATTTTTTTTAATTCTTATCACAAAGGTCTCTTTGTGGTCCACTAATGTGGTCATTTTGTCGAAGACTCCAATAAGGTTGGTCTGACATGATATGTTTTTGGCGAATTCATGATTTCTACATAGGTTTTTGCAGATCCATTGCTTGATTATCCTTTTGAGGATCTTGCCAGATTTCCCTCAGTGCATGACTGCACTGCTACAATTTCAATGAATAAATACATTGAAGAAATATTGCCTGTCATTTAGCTCCTGTCATAAATACACAACAAGACCCATGAAACAAAATTGTGAGAAAGTAATGAAGAAAAAGTGTATTTCTTTATATAAAAACTCTGCTCATAGGATACCCATTTTCAAATACAACTCTTGGCTTCCTTATCTTTTCCTATTCCAACCTGGCAGCAATAAAATAATATATGCATTGCTTTACAAAGAGGAAGTCATATCTACCTTAACAGACTGCCACAATTCTTTCTAGGAGAAAAAAAGGACAGTTTACTAATATAAAACAGACAAATGGAATACGTCTGAACCAATTATATAAAATGCAATATGGAGAAAATGGGGAAGAGCATTAAAATGGTATTTATCCATATATTTGTTAGATTTATGTTCTATTTTTTCCTCCAGCAGCTTCATCCTACACCCACCCACCCCCAAAAATCCACTAAACTAATAGGTAGGTTGAGCTGAAAAAGAGTTGATTAGCCCAAAGTCACCAACTTTTATAGCTTAGGGTAGATTTCTTTTAGTGCAACACACACTAAGCCAAAAGTCAAAAGTATTATTATAATAAATAGAGATGATATATATATATATATATATATATATATATATATATATATATATATATATATATATATATAGATATAGATATAGATATAGATATAGATATAGATATAGATATAGATATAGATATAGATATAGATATAGATATAGATAGATAGATAGATAGATAGATAGATAGATAGATAGATATAGATTAGATATAGATATAGATATAGATATAGATATAGATATAGATATAGATATAGATATAGATATAGATATAGATATAGATATAGATATAGATATAGATATAGATATAGATATAGATATAGATATAGATTAGATAGAGATAGAGATAGAGATAGAGATAGAGATAGAGATAGAGATAGAGATAGAGATAGAGATAGAGATAGAGATAGAGATAGAGATAGAGATAGAGATAGAGATAGAGATAGATATAGATATAGATATAGATATAGATAGATAGATAGATAGATATAGATATATATATATAGATATACATTATATATTCTTAACCCTCAGTTATACCAGCATAGACATAATTAGCTACTTTGGCTAGTGAGTTGTGATAGATGCTATTCCTTTCATATTAAATGGAATTGATTTTGCAAAATAGGTTTGCTTGCTTCTTTGTCTTGTGTATGTAATGAATTCAGTTTTATGACTTAAGAAAGGGCTAAGGGGAAATGGGTCAATTGATGCATCATAACTTTGCAGAGTCTCAAGTAACTAGGAAATGGATATGGCAAGTAATGGAATAATGGCAAGCTTGTTAAATAAGGATTTCCCCAATTGCAGACATAATGTATTTCTTTTCAACCCACTAATTTCAGGCAAGATTCCAAGGAAAGTAGAAAGCCTCCTCCAATCCAATCTACCTACCATAGTAATTTATCTACAGGACGAGAAACAAAAAGTTTAAATTACAAGGAAATAGATTTTGGTTGGAGAACAGGAATATTTTTCTAACAATAAAAGCTATTCAATAGTGGATATGACTGTGTCAGTAGATGAAGGGTTCCCTTTGCTAGAGATGTTTAAATTGAAATCTCCAACGTCCCTTCCAACCATCCATTCTATGATTCTAACACTGTCCAGTAGATTTTGTGAATCCCTCTCCCACTTTTTTTTGCTGTGTGTAAAAATACTTCAGCTTAACTATCTGATGTTTTTTAAAAAACCATTTCTATAGCAGGATGAAATTTCTAGGTATCATAAAACAAGAAAGGTGGGGGAGGAAGAGGAGATGGTGATAAGATGGTGGTGGTGATGATAAAAGTCTCCTGTGCAAGCCAACCTACTTTTTTTCTCTAAAGAAAAATATATTTTTCTCTAAAGATGAGAGAACATCTGAATATTCTCATTCTGTTGAAAAGCAAACAAAATAAATTAAAACAAGGTGTACTTTTCCTATGCTAGTGAAAAAGTTAACCTTAGACTTTAAAGCAGTTAATTTCTTATTGCTCCAAAGTGAAATTGGTTTTTCTTCTCTTAAAGACTGAAGAACTGAAGGATGCAGTCAAATTAATTTGCATTGGGTCAAGATGAGACAACACCTGCACAATTTAATTTGAATAAGAATATTAATGATTCAAGACAAAGCATAGGGCAATGAAACAAGAAGGATTCAGGGAAGAGGACCAACAGCTAAGTTGTTAAGATGCAAACTGTACTGCTGACCCTAATTCCTATATTATAATGCAGTGAAAACATATTTGTGGATCTTAGAGCTAGGAAGGATGAAATGTTCCAACCATAAATTTATTCTTAGATTAGAAAACCTCAGGAAACTGACAAAAATGCTGTTAAAGAAGGCTTCATAAATATTCAGATTTTAGAATAAGATTTTATCTATGTAAATCTAACTCGGGGAATATAGGTATTGATTTTAAAAATTTCTTGCTAGTAGAATGTGGTGTTATCTCTGTTTGTCTATTTAAAAATATATGTCAATCATAAAAACAAACCCTTCTCATTCCTGTGGGTGGTATATGTCTTCGTCAATCTCATGTTCTCTGCCTGGGAGTTTGAAGGTTCTCTGTAGTATCTTAGCTGTTCCTAGCACTGCAATCTTTTGGACAGAGAGGTCTAATGTTGATCCTTGGATCTATTGGAGCCACTCTCTCAACTTAAGAGTCACAACCTTGAGTTCACTAGGACCACTTTGACCTTCTTATACTTCTTCTTCCTGAGAAGAAGTCTCTTGGCATCACTACATCAATCACAACCACTGTCTTCTGCTCCTTATTTACTACCATCATGTTTGTCTTGTGTGGTAACACCCTGCTTCTACCACAATATACCTGCCTGTGTGCCTGTCTCTGAAAGGCTACCATAGTCTTGTTATTCTCCATGAACTTCTGCAGAATCTTCCATCTGGACTTGGGAGGGACTAGCCCCTATGCAGATGTTCCTGTACAAAATACCAACTTATAGTCTTCCTGCTTGTATCTTACACCCTGCCACTATTTGTTGGATTGTCTTTGAGGTCTTTCTACACAGTCTGCACCAGATCCTGTCTGGTGTGGTAAAGACCTGCTTCTATATCCTATATTAAGGTGCTTAATATTATAAGCACCTTAATATAGTACTAATATTATCCTGTCTGATGTGGTAAAGACCTGCTTCTATATGCCTATATTAAGGTGCTTCTATATCGTGGCATGACAAAACCACGCTCATCAAAATAGCGGTGATAAAACTGTGCTGCTAAAGCCGCGACGTCATCACTGTGTGTCATCATCGCCGCGACAACAGCGCGGCAACAGAAGGGCTCTTTAAAACAGCGTGGCGGCAGAAAGCCGATTTAAATTAAGGTAAGGGTTAGGATTAGGTTTAGGGGTTTGCTTTAGGGTTAGGTTTAGGTTTAGGTTTAGGTTTAGGTTTAGGGTTAGGGTTAGGGTTAGGGTTAGGGTTAGGGTTAGGGTTAGGGTTAGGGTGCTGAGTGCTTCGGAAGGCGCAGATTTGCCCTCTGCAATTATGTCATTGCGGTAGGGTCGCATTTTTCCTTAGCGCTTCGAATGGCGCGGATTTGCCCTCCGCACTTATGTCGGCGCGGATAAGGGCTTCGTGGTTTTGTGGTGGAACCCTTCTATATTAAGGTGCTTAATGCCTAGACTTGTGTTGCTATGAAGCCACTTCAATTGTAAGAAATAGGCAATTCAGTTTCTTATTCTTTGCAGTAATTGTTAAACAAATTATTTTACAGGGGGGGTTGTATATAAATGTGCTTAATTCTTTGTGCAAATGCTGTGCTGAGATAAACCAATTTTTATGATCTTTTGATACTAGTTTTGCTTGCTACACATCCTATTGAAGATCTGGGTTTTAATATCATGACACAAAAACTTTTTTTGCCTTAAGAGATGATTTAATGTTAAAGTACTGTGTATTTAAGATATCGTTAGACAAAGGAAAACAATGAAGTATTTTTAATTTTTTTTTCCTGAAATAGAGAAAGAACTGGCATATTTACATGGTGGAAAGACCCTTCTTATTAAACTTTCTGTGTTAATTAAAAACCATGTTGTTGATTCTTTATACAAAAATACAGTGAGATGCTTAACTCAAGGGAAGCTCTGCCTTTTGCAGTTGTGTTAACTCAGTGTTGGCAAAACTTTTCGGCACTGAGTTCCGAAACAGGAGCATGTGCACCAGGAAGATGATCTTCCAGTTTATGGTGCAGGCATGTGCACCAGCCACCTGGTCTTCTGGTTTTTGGCACACATATGCACGCAAAGACCAGCTGGCCAGTGTGCAGGTGCATGCCAGAAACCGGAAGAGTGGTTGCTCTTCTGCTTTTCAGCACTCCTGTGTGCATGAAGACCAGTGCACTGGAACCTGGAAGAGCAACGGGGACAGCTCGCGTGCCCAGAGAGATGGCTCTGCTTGCCGTTTCTGTCATGCGTGCTATAGGTTCGCCATCATGGCGAATTACTAGCCTATTGTAGCAATTTCATGTGATCTCTGTTCAGAGTTTCATGCCTCAACTTTGTTGATTTTTTTTTAGATATACCAAAATGAAGACTGCCACCAACATTTATATTTTCAACCTTGCCTTGGCCGATGCCTTAGCAACAAGTACGCTGCCATTTCAGAGTGTGAATTATCTTCTGGGAACATGGCCATTTGGTACCACTATTTGTAAGATTGTAATATCCATAGATTATTATAACATGTTCACAAGTATTTTCACCCTCTGCACCATGAGTGTGGATCGCTACATTGCAGTTTGCCACCCGGTCAAGGCTTTGGATTTACGCACCCCTCGAAATGCCAAGATTGTCAATGTCTGTAACTGGATTATTTCTTCAGCAATTGGTATACCAGTGATGGTGATGGCAACAACCAAAGAGAGCAATGGTGAGTTAGAATTTCTTTTCCTGACTTCGAATGGACACTATACAATACAATAGCAGAGTTGGAAGGGACCTTGGAGGTCTTCTAGTCCAACCCCCTACACCACATCAGACAAATGGATGTCCAACATCTTCTTAAAGACTTTCAGTGTTGGGGCATTCAAAACTTCTGGAAGCAAGCTGTTCCACTGATTAATTGTTCTAACTGTCAGGAAATTTCTCCTCAGTTCTAAGGTTCTTCTCTCCTTGATTAGTTTCCACCCATTGCTTCTTGTTCTACCCTCAGGTGCTTTGGAGAATAGTTTGACTCTGTCTTCTTTGTGGCAACCTCTAAGATATTGGAACACTGCTATCATGTCTCCCCTAGTCCTTTTTTTTTAATTAAACTAGACATACCCACTTCCTGCAACCGTTCTTCATATGTTTTAGTCTCCAGTCTCCTAATCATCTTTGTTGCTCTTCTCTGCACTCATTCTAGAGTCTCCACATCTTTTCTACATTGTGGCAACCTTAACTGAATGCAGTATTCCAAGTGTGGCCTTACCAAGGCATTAAAAAGTGGTATTAACACTTCACGTGATCTTGATTCTATCCCTCTGTTTATGTAGCCTAGAACTGTGTTGGCTTTTTTGGCAGCTGCTGCACACTGCTGACTCATATTTAAATAACTATTTGTCCACTAGGATTCCAAGATTCCTCTTACAGTTACTACTATTGATCAAGGTACTACATATACTGTACCTGTTCAAGTCTGTCAAGGTCCTTCTGTATCTTAAGCCTACCTTCCGGACTGTTGGCTATTCCTGCTAGCTTGGTGTTGTCTGAATATTTGATGAGTTCCCCATCTATCCCCTTGTCCAAATCATTGATAAAGATGTTGAAGAGTACTGGGCCTAAAACAGATCCTTGGGATACCTCACTGCATACTTCCTTCCCCAGCCCCCAGGAGCACTTTGGAAGCATCCTAAAGGCTATGCACAGCCATTTTTGCAAAAGGGGGGGGGGGGCAGGAGGCCAAAATTGCTGTATTCAGTGTATAAGAGGCAGCCAGATTTTCAGCCTCTTTTTTGAAAAAGGTGCATCTTATACTCTGAAAAATATGGTGCATACATTCATACATACATACAGTCAGTCAGCTTTGGAAGCCATATTAACACCAGATGCTTCCACACTGCCACATTCTTGCGCCTGGGAAAGTAGGAGTGGGGATTTAGTAGAGGGAATGTAGTTAGACGGCTTTCGATACCATCGACCATGGTATCCTTCTGCTACGACTGCGGGAGGTGGGAGTGGGAGGCACTGTGTTACGGTGGTTCTCCTCCTACCTCTCGGACAGATCGCAGTCGGTGTTAGTGGGGGGGCAGAGATCGACCCCTAGGCCCCTAACATATGGGGTGCCGCAGGGTTCGGTCTTATCCCCCCTACTATTCAACATCTACATGAAACCGCTGGGTGAGATCATTCGAAGGCACGGGATACCATCAATATGCGGACGATACCCAGTTGTATCTGTCCGCCCCGTGCCAACTCAATGAAGTGGTGGATGTGATGAACCGGGGCCTTGAGGCCGTTATGGACTGGATGAGGGCTAACAAGCTTGTACTCAACCCGGAGAAGACCGAGTGGCTGTTGTGTTTTCCTCCCAATAATTCGACCAGTGCTCCATCGCTCAGGCTGGGGGGTCAAATTCTACACCCCTCAGAGAGGGTTCGCAACTTGGGAGTCCTCCTGGACCCACAGCTGACTTTCGACCATCATTTGACGGCTGTGACCAGGGGGGCATTTGCCCAGGTTCGCCTGGTGCGCCAGTTGCGACCCTACCTGAATCGGGAGGCTCTCACAACAGTCACTCGGGCCCTTGTGACCTCTAGGCTGGAATACTGCAATGTGCTCTACATGGGGCTGCCCTTGAAGAGCATCCGACGACTTCAGCTAGTCCAGAACGCAGCCGCGCGAGTGATCGTGGGTGCACCTCGGTTCACCCACATAACACCTATCCTCCGCGAGCTGCGCTGGCTACCTGTCGATCTCCGGGTGCGCTTCAAGGTGCTACTTGTCACCCATAAAGCCCTCCATGGTAGTGGGTCTGCGTACTTGAGAGACCGCCTTCTGCCAATTACCTCCCTGCGACCAATTAGATCTCATAGACTAGGCCTCCTCCGAGTTCCATCTGCCAGCCAGTGCCGGCTGGCAACTACAAGGAGGAGAGCCTTCTCAGTAGTAGCTCCGACCCTTTGGAACGATCTCCCCGTGGAGATTCGTACCCTCACCACCGTCCAGGCCTTCCGCATAGCCCTTAAGACCTGGCTAGCCCGTCAGGCCTGGGGACAAAGATAATTGCCCCCACCCGAATGATGAATGAATGTTGCTCATTATTTTATTCTATGTTTTGTCTGTGTTATTGTTTTTATATCCCTCCCTTGATTTTATGTAAGCCGCCCTGAGTCCCCTCAGGGAAAAGGGCGGCCTATAAATGTTAATAAAACCCTAAAACCCTAAAACCCTAGACATAACATTCTTCTTTTCAGTCAAGGTCATGGCATTCATGCAACTGGAGGAGGAGTGGTTGGAGTGATGTCTCAAGTTGGGATGAATTGGAATTGGACCATGTGATGGATGACTGATGGATGCAGCGGATGGATAGGGACTTTTGACTTATTGAGGGAAAGCCTGGTATTCTCAGATTCAGGTTTGATGTTCCTGCATACCTACTCTCATAAATAGGACTTTGAGAAAATGCCTGTCTCGCAGTTTCATTGGTGTTGGGGTTTTCAGGAATGCTGACATATACATATATACATACATATGCATTTTTAGATTATGCAAACTGTTACCTTTCCTCTTAATGGTGACAGTAAAAGTCTGAACACTTTTCTAACGGGAATAGGTTTTCACAAAACAAAGATTACAAGTAGGTTTCATGTTATGTTACATAAAAGCAATTGTTAGTTATCTTTGTGCTTGTGAGGAGGTGAAGGGATAACAACACTGAAAGAAATTGCCCTGATTTGCTTAAATTCATTTGTTTTCTTTTAATTTCCATAGGATCCATTGATTGTACACTTAAGTTCTCGCATCCAGCCTGGTATTGGGAGAACCTACTGAAAATCTGTGTTTTCATCTTTGCCTTCATCATGCCCATCTTAATCATAACGGTCTGCTATGGATTGATGATTTTACGTCTGAAGAGCGTCCGAATGCTCTCCGGCTCCAAGGAAAAGGACAGAAATCTTCGGAGGATCACCAGGATGGTCCTTGTGGTTGTGGCTGTTTTCATTGTCTGCTGGACTCCAATCCATATTTACGTCATCATCAAAGCCTTAATCCACATTCCAGAAACTACTTTCCAAACCATCTCCTGGCACTTCTGCATTGCATTAGGCTACACAAATAGTTGTCTCAATCCCATCCTTTATGCCTTCCTAGATGAAAACTTCAAAAGATGCTTCAGAGAATTCTGTATCCCAACCACTTCAACCATCGAACAGCAAAACTCCACCCGCATCCGCCAGCACACCCGTGATCATGCCTCCAGTGCCCATACAATGGATAGGACTAACCAGCAAGTATGACTAGAAGTGGAGATGTCAACCTTGGAAACAAGAATTCCTCCTGGAGATGACATGAATTCTGAAGTCACGGTCTTGACTGAATTGTAGCTTCTGGAAGTTTTATAAAATTCTTCCAATTTATGTTCCCTGGCTGAGGTGATACACAAAGATGGAAAGACTTATCCAGATGCACTAGGGAGGTTGTACCAGTCCGACTATGATGATGGGGAGCTAGAGAACCCCTCAAGTTGCTTCTTGCATGGCCAGACTGAGTCTGGATATCATTGTGTTATATATATTCAATATGCTGAAAACAGAAGAGATGCTTCAATTGTCTTTGCTTACTGAATGCTTGCTACTTTAGCATTCTAGAACTTTGTATATTTAGAAAATTCTTATACCAAATCAGAGCATTGGGCTATGTGACCTATATGAACTAGTTGCTGCCTCATAACCAGTTCTCCAATATTTAGTAGTCCTGCAATTACAGGTAGTCCTCAACTTACAATAGTTCATTTAGTCACCGAAAAAAGTGACTTATGACCATTTTTCATATTACAACTTTTGTAGCATCCCCATGATTAAGTAACCAAAATTCAGATTCATACTTATGACCATTGCTGTGTCCCAAAGTCATTTCCTTTTGCAACTGCAGTTGTGGTCATAAGTCAAGGACTACCTGTAATAGAAAGTTAGTGCAAATATATACATGCAGTCCTCAATTTGCGATCACAATCGGGACCAGAATTCCCATTGCTAAGCAATGTAGTTGTTAAGTGAATCATGTCCGATTTTATGAACATTTTTGCTATGGTTGTTAAGCAAATCATTGCAATTGTTAAGTGAATGCCGTGGTTGTTAAGATAATCCAGCTTCCCCCATTGACCGTGGGAATGCTATGACAGTCGTAAGTATGAGGACTGGACAATCTTCTCTCACTTCTGTTTTGCAAATGCATGTCTGAGAAAAACAAATTATCCTGGGCATAATAAACAGCAATATTTCAGCTCATGATCAAAAGAACTCATACAGGTAACAAGCTTGAGAAAAAAATATATTCAGAATATTGTTTTCATTGTCTCTCCTATTCCAAAAATGGAAATCTCTAGGCTAATAAGGATCTGCTAAATTCACCATTGTTTTATTTTTCAAACCTGAACTTAATAATTGAAGATTTGATAATTCATATTATGTTATCATACATTCTTCTTTAAGACCAGTAAATTCCTTGGATTTTCCTCCTGCTCTTTGGGCCAACCAACATAATGAAAGTTTCAATTGTATACAATTTGCCAAGCAGATGACAGCGACTTTTAAACCATGCCTACTGTTGCAGTAGTGTAGTGTATCAAATTAAAGGCAAATATCAATACATTACATTATTATCTTTGCTATTGTGTGGTGTTCAACACACTCACACATGCAATACTTGGACCCACATTTCAAATCATAATGTCTTTGGAATGCAGTATGTCAATTGTTAGTAATACCATAGCTGTTGTTAGTATGTCTATCATTAACTTTTTAAATAATATTTTGTGACATTAATAATATACAATAAAGCCCCCCCCCATAAGAAGAGATAACCAGACATAAATGTATATAGTACATCATGTATTTCTATAAATTAACACATTGTTTTATTGATTACTTTTATTTCTACAGCAGAGCCAGGATTCAAGACAAGAAATATACCTTATTCCAAATGTAACTCACAGATAAACTAAAAGACGTTAGAGTGACTTGCTAAAACTAAAATATGGCTTTTTGTCCTTTTGTTTTCTTGACATTGTTTATTTCTATCACCTAACACTCTTTAAATCTACTGAAAGACTCAGGCTTAAGTTATTTAGCACCTCACAAAAACTGTCCCTTGTGAGTGTTTCTTGGTTAAATTTCCAACCAAGACTGTTAAGAAGGCGCTTTGTGGGTTTGACTGGTAAATGGTGCTGACCCTTTCTCTGCATCTTCTTAAACAGAGAGTGGGAAGAATCAATTAAAGCTGATCTCTTTATCTTGTATTCTTTTAATGACCCTACAATCCAGTGGTGGGATTCAAAGAACTTACCAACCAGTTCTCTGCCCTAATGACTAGCGGGGTAGGTGGGGCTCAGTGGTCATGTGATCAAGTAAATGTCACTCAGGTCGATGGGTACTTCGCCTTAGTTGTTACAATGGTAATAAGGGTTAACTGGAGAGGCAGTTTCTGTAAGTAGGGCAATAAAGATCAGGCTAGAAACAACACCAGAATGTTTCCTTCCTGCCTTCCTTACAGGATTAGCCCTGTAAAGTGGGAAAAAACAAAAGATTTCTTCCAACAACCGGTTCTCCGAGCTGCTTAGAAAGTTACCAACAGGTTCTCCCGAATAGGTGCGAACTGGCTGAATCCCACCAATGCTACAATCCCTTGCTTCAGTGGGGCGGTCAGGGCGACTGATTGGAGTTGAGTGTTTACAGACCGGATGCCCTTCCTGACTCCTATGTGGAGTTCACAGCAGACAATTACTCACACAGAGAGAGAGATATCTACCACTACCTGGGATCGATCACACAAGCCTCCTGACTGATTGTGAGGTGAGAACTCCACCTCTAAGCCACCACACCGCTAACTAGATCCCTCTATTCTAACCTGTAGAAAAGCCTCCAGTAATAAACATTATCAGAATGTGCAAAAATTTGGATTGGGTATATGTTAGCTGTCCTTAAGAAATGACATTCTTCAAATGTACTGGTATTATATTCATGCAGATCTTCAGGAATAGACTGAATTAAAGCAAAACAGTGTTACCTTGATGACAGAACTCTCTAGGTAAACATGAACCCATTTTCAAAGACTTCTTGCATCTCCAGCCATACACAAAACTCTTAAAGTTCAAAAGCTGCGCAGGAGAATTTGTTAGAAGAGAAATAAAACTTTGAAACTATTGCTGGAGAGATCTCAAAGACTGTTGAACATGAGGGAGTCAGATGAGTGAGGATAATGAAGGTGGTAAGAATTACAGATTAATTCTAATAATCAGAGCTGATTTGAGGGAGATAACAAAGATTGGTGTTCTATTGCTAATTCTTTGGAAGCTAAGAAGCAAGTATTTTAATATAACTCTGGAAAGATATTTAGTCTTGGAGCTGGGAATCTTCTTTCTGGACCAAACGGTTAGAGATTACTATTTTATACAAAACTACATGCAATGCAAGCAAATTCCACTTCTATCTCACCCCGTAAAATAATGTGTGACATGGAAAACAAATATATGATAAAAACCTATTAACATATTAAGTGCATTTGTGTATAGGAGTTTGAAACAAATCCCTTTAGGTATAAACAATTGTAAAGAATTTTTTGTTGATGAAAATATTCTTAGCATCTAATCCTTTGTGGGAAGGGGGAAGTACAAGTTAGCTGCAATGATAAAATAGGTCAATGCTATTTCTGAGATATTGAAAAAAGACATTCATTCACTAAAAGTACAATCCATATCAACTGAAGATCACCCTTTCATAATAATTGAAGCTTCTATCTAGATTGTCCATATCCCCTTAAACACCAGACAAAACTTCTTTGTTACCTGTGGAAAAATAGTGTGAACCATCTTCCCCAGCCAGATACAATTCCAATATTACTAGAGGTGTCAGATTATGTAATATTCTTTTTCAGACACATGGCATGTGAATAATAGCGAAGAGTAGTAATTCACATTAATCTTACATTTTGTATCAAAAATGGCTAGCAATAGCCAGTTCTGTAAATACTATTGTCAATATCTCTACAGTGCTAACATTTGGGCAATGAAATATATGACAGTACTTCATTTTTAAAGAAATATATTCATACAATTTGATTTTATGCCAGATATTTAAATAATACATTTGTGTTTCAAAATCTGAGTAATAGAATAAGGTTACATGTATATGTTATGCCTCTTCTAAAATAATGTCATTATGTGTAAATGTGTGCAAAAATGTGAGTGTAATTGTATATGTAAAGTAGTGAAGCATTTCTACATATATGTTAAGAAATGTTGACGCAGCATGAAATTAAACAATATGTTTCAAAATAGCTTTATGTATATAATATATATAACACATGCAATGTGTTATACACAGTTTTTTTACATCATTGCAAATGTTTTCATTTGTCTCTGTGTGATTGCCACTGGAGTAATTAACTTACAAACATATACTCAAGTCAAAATAACAATAGTTTTTGGAACAAGAAAGAGAAATAATCATACAGATCATTTGTAATTAAATAATATGTTATACTTGTTTAGTGTTCCTGCAATTAAATTTTCAAAATGCACATAGGAAGCAAAAAATAAAGGAGTAATTTTGTTCTGATTGTAAAGAAAATCTTATCCATTGCTCTCTTTTAAAAATGTCTAGCACTGCATTTACACTGCTGGTTTGCGAAAGAAAAAGTTTGTAGGAAGAACATTTCTACTCATCTTGAGTAAAAATATGAGTTCAATAAATGAGATCAAATTATAAAAAGCCCATGTATTTATGCATGGAGACTCTCTTTCTGAAATCATGCTCTTACCAGCTTCAACAATTAGCAAATCACTTTTCTGTTAATTTATCACTGATGTAATTGATATCATAAAGTCATACAGGTAGTCCTTTACTTACAAAAGTTCATTTAGGTGCCATTTGAAGTTACAGCAGCACTGAAAAAGTTACTTATGACTGTTTTTGACACTTATGACCATTGCAGCTTCCCCATGGTCATGTGATCAAATCTCAGAGGCTTGGCAACTGACTCATATTTATGGCCATTGCAGTGTCCTGGGGTGATGTGATAATCTTTTGCAACCTTCTGACAAGCAAAGTCAATCAGAAAGCCAGCTTCATTTAACAACGGCATTACTAATTTAACAACTGCTTTATTCACTTAACAACTGTGGCAAGAAAGGTCACAAAATGGGACAAAATTCACTTTAAAATGTCTCACTTAGCAACAAAAATGTGGTCATAAGTCAAGGGCTACCTGTATTTCCACCCTCACTGGCCATCTGGCCAGCATCTGAAAACAGTTCACTCTAC
The DNA here is from genome assembly GCF_051295495.1 of Thamnophis sirtalis. Taxonomy (NCBI): domain Eukaryota; kingdom Metazoa; phylum Chordata; class Lepidosauria; order Squamata; family Natricidae; genus Thamnophis; species Thamnophis sirtalis. The sequence goes on along the minus strand of NW_028261386.1, from coordinate 80,163,023 downwards.
CCTAACCAATTCACATGTTCTGACCCTTACTTTTCAGAAGTTGCTTAATTAACCCATTTCCAATATTTGGATCAATTCTGCCTTCGAAGAAGAAAAAAAAGAAAAGCAAAACAACAAAGTGAATAACTCCATACCAGGGACATGCAGTCAGGGGAGGCAGGGGAGGCAGAGCCTCACCACTGTTATCATGAAAAGAAAAAAAAATGTAAAAGGAAAAAGGCAAGAGCTGAAGTCAGGCTGAGCTAGTTGCTGCCAGAGTCACTATGGATGACTCTGCTTAATGCTTAACTGTTTAAAAAAGCCTCTAAAAAAGTGCCCTCTACAGGAGGCGGAGGGAGAATGATGTGCCTCATCTAGTTTGGCATTTTATGATCACCCGAGCAGAGTTAAGCAAGGGTTAAAAGCCGAAAAATTCCTGATGTAAATGAGGCACGTCGTTCTCCCACCTCCTCCTGTAGAGGGTGCTTTTTTAGAGGCTTTTTTAAACAGTAAAGCACTAAGCAGAGTCATCCATGGTGACTCTGGCAGCAACTAGCTGAGCCTGACCCAGCTCTTGCCTTTTTCCTTTTAAATTTTTTTCTTTTCATGATGGCAGGCAAGAGCAGAGTTGAAATCCTCTCTGAAACAGCTGGAAAAGGTATGTGTGGGTCAGAGGGAGGGGGAGGAATTCAAACTTCATCCTCCTGGTGCAACTTTGTGTGTGTGAGAGGGGGGGCGGGAGGGGAGGGAGCATTTTGAGGCAGTTCTTTAGTTTATGTACTATGTAACACTCTAATACTATGCCTTTGGGTCTTCTGAAATTTTAATTATCCAATCATAAGCAAAAACAATGTTTTCAGTAGAATTAATTTCCACTTCTACTTATACCTGCCAGCCAAAATGCTGCTAGTGGTATTGCTAACATGGGCTGAGGAGGAAAACCTAAATTTTCTTAATCCTGGTGCAACTTTGTGTTTTTATTTGTGTGTGTGTGTGTGTGTGTGTGTGTGTTTTAGAGAGAGGGGAGGGAGGGCGAGATGGAGGAAGGAGGGGAAGGGAGAAGAAAAAGAAAGAAGGAAACTTATTTAGCAAAGGAGAAAAACAAATGCTGTTGCTTTAAATCAGAACTGAGCATGCCTGGCTGTGGAATTCTCGAAATTGAAGTCCACAAATCTAAAAAAATTGCTGCCTCACCAGCCATAAACCTCACCGCAGGTCACTGCTCCATACCAATAATTAGGAATAGATAAAAGCAGCACACAAGTAATTTTCTCTGAGCTTCGTTTAAGATGTATTAAGAACAATTTGAAGTGATCATATAACAACTGCAGCAGGCAACTTTGCCTTCAAACATGGGGAGACAATTCAAAGATTTTTACTCTCTTCTTCCAAGAACTACCAATCTCTCCAGAGAAAACTGCCCAAAATGCCCTTGAAAAATTTGGAGGAGACAAATGAGCAATGCAGTCTTCTATTTCCCCCCTCATTATTTGATATTTGAAATATTGTAGATAAATTTCTCAGAGCAGTCAGAAGAAGAAAAAATTGATGCTAAACATAGATTGGTTCTATAGATAGGTTCATCCAATGCCTTTCATTTGTTTTGCAAGATTGCACAGTGTATTAAATCATAATGTGCATTTCTTCAATGCCAAATCTTCAAAGAATTTACCAAAGACTAAAACTAACTCATTGCAATAGCATGCAATAGGAATGCTGCTAAGTTTTAAACTAACCTAGTTAAAGAGACAAACCCACTAAATAGCAAAAGTAGCTGAGAAAGGTGCTGGCTGGGGAATTCTGGCAATTGACATTCACACATCTTAAAGTTACCAAGTCTGAAAAACATTAGTCTAGATAATGGTCTGCCTGAGATGTGTAGCTGAAATGAAGGTTGCTAACAGAATACTGCTAAGTGCTAAACTACTAAGCTGTGAAATGCTTAGAGTTTTGCAGGCTCAGTCAATAGGTTATGACATGTTTTCAGCAACTATCGATCAAGACACATTTCCCTATTCCTGAGTTTTGGTAGTCTCTGCATCAATCATATACAGTACTCATGTTTCATTTCTCAAGAATCAGGTGCAAATAGAATGGGGAAAATAGTCACTGAATTCCAAAATATCTAGAGGCACCAGGTTCAAGATGTTTATATAGTATGGTACTTCTATAAAAGGGAACGCAGTGGCTCAGTGGCTAAGAGGCTGAGCTTGTCAATCAGAAGGTCGGCAGTTCAGCAGTTTGAATCTCTAATGCCACATAACGGAGTGATCTCCCATTACTTGTCCCAGCTTCTGCCAACCTAGCAGTTTGAAAGCATGTAAAAAATACAAGTAGAAAAAATAGGAACCACCTTTGGTGGGAAGGTAACAGCGCTCCGTGTGCCTTCGGCATTTAGTCAAGCTGGCCACGTGACCATGGAGACATCTTTGGACAGTGCTGGCTCTTCAGCTTTGAAATTGAGATGAGCACTGCTCCCTAGAGTTGGGAACGACTAACGAGGGAACCTTTACCTTTACTTCTATGAAAAATCAGGGAAGGTTACTTTTTTTTTTCTTTGCATTTCCCTATATAGTGAGCTCCTGTATTGAAGGAAGCTATATTCTCTCAAAATAAATTCATTCACAATTTATCTTGAGCCTAACCACTTAGAATGGATTTTCCCACATAGAAACATGTCAAAACAGGAATTCCCAGGCACAACTACCATTTTGTATCCTTTTGGAGTATCACATTGGATTTGTTCTTCTATAGTTTTAATAGGTATGGCCACATTTTTGCTCCTTGGGGGAGGATTAGAATTTTCAAAATAGAGAATTAAAATCTTCCCTCCAATGGGAGGCTGCTGGGATTGATGGGGAGTTAATATCTGCAAGGCTTAAGGCACTCCATTTTTGCCCTCCCAGAGGCTCAAGGAAAGCCTTATAGCCACGCCCACCCAGCAACCGGGCAGAGAACCCGTTGCTTAAATTTTTGAAGCCCACCCCTGATTTATGGTACTAGAAAAGAAAACAATGGCAGGGAAATGTTAAGGACATTGCCTAAGCATGAAAAATTGTGATCTAACTGTTGCATGTACTGATAGATATGAACTCATGGCTTTAAACAAAGGATGGAATGATTTTGTACTGAAGCAAAATCCAATGTTTTTATTTATTTATTTCTCTTTCCAATTGTTACAGCCAGTTTTCTTTTTTTTCTTGAATTCTTTTTTCTTTTCTTTATAGTGGATACTGCTTTCTTTCAGCAGAGTGCCTTACAACTAAATTTCTTTTCCCCCCCTGCTAAATACATCTCTCTCTCTCCATTGGTACGTGATGATAGAGATGATAGATAGATTATCTAGATCCCTTCCAGTCGGGATTTAGGCCTGGCTACAGCACGGAAACCGCTTTGGTCGCACTGATCGATGATCTCTGGAGAGCCAGGGATGGAGGTTACGCCTCTGTCCTAGTGCTCCTTGACCTCTCAGCGGCCTTCGATACCATTGACCATGGTATCCTTCTGCAACGACTGCGGGAGGTGGGGGTGGGAGGCACTGTTCTACGGTGGTTCTCCTCTTACCTCTCGGACAGGTCGCAGTCGGTGTTGGTCGGAGGGCAGAGATCGACCCCTAGGCCCCTGAATTATGGGGTGCCGCAGGGTTCGGTCCTGTCCTCCCTCCTGTTTAATATCTACATGAAGCCGCTGGGTGAGATCATTCGACGGCACGGGATAAAATACCACCAGTATGCGGACGATACACAGTTGTATCTGTCCGCCCCATGACAACTCAGTGAAGCGGTTGATGTGATGTGCCAGTGCCTCGAGGCTGTTAGGGCCTGGATGGGGGTTAACAAGCTTGTACTCAATCCGGATAAGACCAAGTGGCTGGTGTGTTTTCCTCCTACTAATTGGCCAAGTTTTCCATCTCTCAGGCTGGGGGGTCAAACAGTACGCCCCTCAGACAGGGTTCGCAATTTGGGAGTCCTCCTGGACCCACAGCTGACTTTCGAACACCACCTATCGGCTGTGACCAGGGGGGCATTTGCCCAGGTTCACCTGGTGCACCAGTTGCGCCCCTACCTGAACCGGGAGGCCCTCACAACAGTCACTCATGCCCTTGTGATCTCTAGACTGGACTACTGCAACGTGCTCTACATGGGGCAGCCCTTGAAGAGCATTCGGAGACTTCAGCTTGTCCAGAATGCAGCTGCGCGAGCGATCGTGGGTGTACCTTGGTTCACCCACGTAACACCTATCCTCCGCGAGCTGCACTGGCTGCCTATTGGTCTTCGGATATGCTTCAAGGCGCTAGTCGTCACTTATAAAGCCCTTCATGGTATTGGACCTGGGTTCTTGAGAGACCACCTGCTGCCAATTGCCTCCAATAGACCGATCAGATCCCACAGATTAGGCCTCCTCCGAATTCCATCTGCCGGCCAATGCCGACTGGCGACTACCCGGAGGAGAGCCTTCTCTGTGGCTGCTCCGACCCTCTGGAACGAGCTCCCCGTGGAGATTCGAACCCTCACCACCCTCCAGGCCTTCCGCAAAGCCCTTAAAACCTGGCTGTTCCGACAGGCCTGGGGCTAAAGAGCTTTTGCCCCCCTCCTCGAATGGTATGGTTGTTGTGTGTTTTTAAATTGTGTATTGTTATGTTTCGTCTTTTTATCCCCTGTCTGTACCACCTTCCCTGACCGAGTTGTGAGCCGCCCTGAGTCCCCTTCGGGGAAAAGGGCGGTATATAAATGAAATAAATCCTAATCCTAGATGATAGGTGATATATATATATATATATGGATAGATGGATGGATGGATGGATGGATGGATGGATGGATGGATGGATGGATGGATGGATAGATAGATAGATAGATAGATAGATAGATAGATAGATAGATAGATAGATAGATAGATAGATAGATAGATAGATAGACAGATACTGTAGATAGATGATAGAAAAGAGAGATACCTCAAAATGTTTGCAGATCTAACTAAGTTATGGTTTTAGCATCTTCAAGTGTTTAAATACTATTGAAATTTCAAAAAAATGAATACAGTAGGAAAATACAGTAACTGGTATTTGTAACACCCTGAAAAGCCACAAGGTTGCACTCATGTACCAGATCAGTTTCATAGCACTTACATGCTGCAGAAGCTTATATGTAGCTTAGTTTGAAATAAATAAATTAGATTCTTTCCTTGAATAACCTGGAAATGAGATGGAGGAAATGATGATGTTGGGAAATACATTTTCGTTCTTCTGAAAAAGAATTTGCCTGAATATTTTTTTAAAGTGGGGATTTATTTTTCTACCATAGATATTATTACATCATTCATCCAAAATGGTGATGAATTCAGGCTGCATTGAAGTTAGGATAAGAAAGAAATAATTCCATATCTATTAATCATGTAACGGTACTTTGGGAACTGTAATCCTATAATCCTACATAAAATTGACACATGATCAATCTTTTAGCAAGAGAGAATATTGGGCCCCGGGAATCAGGACACCATTGGATACTGTTATATGCAAGGTGATGGATAAATCCCACCCTACATGCTTAAACATTTGAACCTGCAGCTATTCTGCACAAGCATTCCCTTAATTTCCAGTTTGGCCACAAGGGTTAACTTGGCAATTGTGTGCCAGTATCACACTTTCTGGGCAGAAGCAGATGCTGCAACCAACACAGCCCTAACAATTCAATTCCACTCTTAGCATTCTGAACATGGTCATTTGGTTGGCCAATGCAGAACCATTTTTTAAATTTAATTTTTGTTTAACTGGTTTTCTTTCTCTCTCTTAAGGCAGATTCATGCCACAATAATAGAAACCACAGAACCTTCTTCCTGTTGTTAGAAAATTCACCCATCCGATAAAGTAAAAAACACATATAATTACAAGAGTTTTTAATAACTGTTCAAAACGATAGACATCTCATTTTTTAGGGCCACCCATTCACACATGACTTTAAGAGACTTACCAGGAATTTTGGCAGGCAAAAGGTTGGGAAAAGCAATCCTCTACTTCCCTACTTAGTGTAAAATGGATTACTTGCACAACTCTCTGCTGCATACATTTGATTAATAAGTAAATATTGCTGTCTTCACAAGAGCGCTCCCTTCTATCTTGTAAATAAACCATGCTATTTCCTATCTCAGGATTTGGCTGGGTTGACACATACTATTCATTTACAGATTTTATATTGGAGTATTATTCTGCTCGTGGCAAAATTGCAGTGTAGATGATACCATCTCACTAATCCAAGAAAGAGGAAGAAACATTCAACCATGAAAACAGTAACTATAAGTTGAAGCATTTGAACAAGTTGATTTGGGGGCTTGATGGGGTTGTAGTGGTGGTAAAGGATTTTCACTGAAATTACTTCACTTCAAACCAAACATTGAAGCTAATAAACATATAGCTGCATACTCTGATTTTCCAAAAGCAATAGGACCCTTTCACCAGATGAAAATGTTGCTTTTCCTCGATCAGTGGCCAGTTCATGATTTAACCATTTGTGCATGTCAAAATTAGGAATAATTTAAAACAGGGGACTGGGACCAGAAAGGAAACTGCAAAATGTGGTGGCAGTTGAATGACCAATGTTGTGTATTTTTATAGGGACTTCCTGAAAGAAAAAAAGGCAATATTGAAGTGCTAGGCTTTGTTAACTTGCTTCTATTTTATCCAGCTAATAAATATACTAAAGATATATGTATGCATGCAAATTGGAAAGGATTCATATTTGAGAAGAACTGTCAAGACATGCCTGTCATATGTATTGGGACTTAAGAGTCGTGGTGGCATAGTTGTTAGAATGCAGTATTGCAGGCTAATTCTGCCCACTGCCAATAGTCTCACCGGCACAAGATTGACTCAGCTTTTCACCCTTCCGAGGTGGGTAAAATGAGAACCCAGATTGTTGGGGCCACTATGCTGACTCTGTAAACTGCTGTAAAGCACTATGAAGTGGCATATAAGTCTAAGTTCTATTGCTATTGCTATATCTAAGTAGTTTTCATGGCAACAAATACAAACCTTGGCACATATATGTTGTCTCACACAGTATCATCCCAAAGTCATTTTACCAATAAGCAGAAGCTATTAAAAAAAAATCTACACAACCTGCAGAAAACCTGCCATTGCCTGTCTGTGGGCTGTTTTGTTTTTAGCTTCTAAATCTAATTTATACCACTTGACTTTCCTTGTGATCTTCTATCCAAGGACAATTTGGGTTGGCTTAGCTTTTTGAGATCAGTCACATATGACTAAGTGAGACTGAAAAAATAGCTACCTTTTCACAAAAAGCAGAAGCAAAGCTTATATGTCTGTGTTTTATATTTGTTTTCATTTACTGTTAGGTTTATGCTCCATAAAACATTGAGGTAAGACGGACACATACATTTTGCCCAATGAATTTATTTGCTCATAAAAACCAATTCAAACACAACTTTGCAGACATGATAAATTGATTTTTTCCCCATAAACCTGAAGCTTATTATGGCCGCAACTATGTCCTTTGAATAGATCATGAGAAGGTTATATAGAATACAAACACCAACCCTCTTTTATTTATTTCTTCTGTGACTCAAAACCATCCATCAGCAGAAACAATTAAAATATTGATGAGCTGTGGCAAAATAGTGCATTTTGTATAATTCTTACCCTGGTAGGTTTTTTTTTCCCCAACCTGAAGTTGTTCTGCTTCTCTCTCTCAACCAAATTTAAAATGGCCCAAGTCTTATTGTGTATGTACCTTACATTAAGAAAACTGAGAAATATATTTTCTAAAATATTATTCTTATTGTAAAGTTGGTTGATTTTACAAAAGGTAATCCCATTTGTCATTTTGTCATTTATTAAAATTTATAGGCCGCCCTTTTCCCTGAGGGGACTCAGGGCGGCTTACAATCACGAGGGAGGGGGGTGCAGTATCAAAAAAACAAAGAAAAATGTGAACAAAGAAAAATAATAAAACACAACTTTCGTTCAGCAATCAACACTCGGGCGGGTGAATTGGGAACCTATCCCCAGGCCTGCTGGGAGAGCCAGATCTTGAGGGCTGCGCGGAAGGTCTGGATGGTGGTGAGGGTACGGATCTCAACGGGGAGATCGTTCCACAGGGTCGGAGCTGCAACAGAAAAGGCTCTCCTCCGTGTAGTCGCCAGTCGGCATTGACTGGCAGATGGGATTCGGAGGAGGCCCAGTCTGTGCGATCTAATTGGTCGAAGGGAGGTAATCGGCAGAAGGCGGTCTCTCAAGTACCCAGATCCACTACCATGGAGTGCTTTAAAGGTGGTCATCAGTACCCTGAAGCGCACCCGGAGACCAACAGATAGCCAGTGCAGCTCGCGGAGGACGGGTATAACGTGGGTGAACCGCGGTGCGCCCACTATCACTCGCGCGGCTGCATTCTGGACTAACTGTAGTCGCCGGATGCACTTCAAGGGCAACCCCATGTAGAGCCCATTGCAGTATTCCAGCCTAGAGATCACAAGGGCTCGAGTGACTGTTGTGAGAGCCTCCCGGTCTAGGTAGGGCCGCAACTGGCGGACCAGGCGAACCTGGGCAAATGCCCCCCTGGTCACAGCTGACAGCTGGTGGTCAAAAGTCAGCTGTGGGTCCAGGAGGACTCCTAAGTTGCGGACCCTATCTGAGGGGTATAAAATTTGACCCCCCAGCCTAAGTGTTGGTACATTAGCCAAATTATTGGGAGGGAAGCACAACAGCCACTCGGTCTTGTCCGGGTTGAGTACCAGTTTGTTAGCGCTCATCCAGTTCTTAACGGCCTCAAGACCCTGGTTCATCACGTCCACCGCTTCATTGAGTTGGCACGGGGCGGACAGATACAGTTGCGTATCGTCCGCATATTGGTGGTATTTTATCCCGTGCCTCCGAATGATCTCGCCCAGCGGTTTCATGTATATGTTAAATAGTAGGGGGGATAAGACCGAACCCTGCGGCACCCCACATGTTAGGGGCCTCAGGGACGATCTCTGCCCCCCGACCAACACCGACTGCGACCTGTCCGAGAGGTAGGAGGAGAACCACTGCAAAACAGTGCCTCCCACTCCCACCTCCTGCAGTCGTCGCAGAAGGATACCATGGTCGATGTTATCGAAAGCCGCTGAGAGGTCAAGGAGAACCAGGATGGACGCATAGCCTCCATCTCTGGCCCTCCAGAGATCATCGGTCAATGCGACCAAAGCGGTTTCTGTGCTGTAACCAGGTCTGAAGCCAGACTGGAAGGGGTCAAGATAACTAGCTTCCTCCAAGGCCCGTTGAAGCTGGAAGGCCACCACCTTTTCAACAACCTTCCCGATAAAGGGGAGGTTGGAGACAGGACGAAAGTTGTTTAAAATGGCTGGATCCAAGGATGGTTTCTTCAGGAGGGGTCTCACCACCGCCGTTTTAAGTACGGCGGGGAAGTGCCCCTCCCGAAGGGAGGCGGTCACGACCGCCTGGATCCAGCCATGTGTCACCTCCCTGCTGTTGGCAACCAGCCAGGAGGGACACGGGTCCAGAATGCAGGTGGAGGCACTTACAGCTCGAATGGCCTTGTCCACGTCCCCAGAGGCAACATCCTGGAACTCAACCCAGAGATGATTTGCCAAGTAGTCCTCCTGTGTCTCGGCTGGATCTACTGCGGTGGAGTCCAAGTCCGACCGAAACCGAGCTACTTTGTCCGCCAAGAATTGAGCATAGTCCTCAGCCCTACCCTGCAAGGGGTCTCCCGCATCCCTCCTGTTCAGGAGGGAGCGGGTTATCCTAAACAGGGCGGCTGGGCGTGACTCGGCGGACGCAACCAAGGCAGAAATGTATGATCTTTTGGCAGTTCTTAATGCCCGGACATAGTCCTTGGTGCAGGTAGTCAGAAGTGCTCGGTTCGCCTCGGACTTATCGGACCTCCACAGGTGCTCTAGGCATCTCCTCCGGCGTTTCTTCTCCCGGAGCTCCTCGGTGAACCAAGGAGGCCTCCGGGATCCACTGACCCGGAGGGGCCGTAGTGGCGCAATCCGATCAAGAGACTCCGACGCCGCCGAGTGCCAGGCGGCAACCAGAGTCTCCGCCGAACTGTGGGCGAGAGTATCAGGAATGACCCCAAGCTCCGTCTGGAACCTCAACGGGTCCATAAGTCGCCTGGGGCGGAACCACCTGGTCGGTTCCTCCTCCCTACGGTGGGGGTTTGGCCTCCGGAAGTCAAGCCTCAGTAGGCAGTGGTCTGACCACGACAGGGGTATGATCTCATTACCCCTCAGACCAAGATCACACATCCACTGCTCCGAGAGGAATACGAGGTCGAGCATGTGACCCGCTGCATGGGTTGGCCCCCGAATTACCTGGGTCAAGCCCATGGCTGTCATGGAAGCCATGAACTCCTGCGCCCCATCAGAGCATTCACCGAGCGATGGCAAATTGAAGTCCCCCAGAACTATAAGCCTGGGGAACTCAACTGCCAGCTCGGCTACTGACTCGAGGAGCGAGGGGAGGGATGCTGCAACGCAGTTGGGAGGCAGGTACGTTAGCAGCAAACCCACTTGACCCTTGAGGTCCAACTTTATCAGCAGGGACTCACACCCGACAAGCTCCGGAGCAGGGACCCTATGAGGTAACAGAGACTCCCGGATAACAATAGCCACACCGCCACCCCTTCTCTGGGCTCTCGGCTGATGAAGCACCTGAAATCCCTCTGGGCACATCTCTACAAGGGGGACTCCTCCTTCTGTGCCCAGCCAGGTTTCAGTAATACATGCCAGGTCTGCCCTCTCATCAACAATTAAGTCCCGGATGAGAGGAGCTTTGTGTACAACAGACCTGGCATTTAGCGACAACAGCCTGAGACCAGGGTCCTGACTACTCGCGCCATCTGGTCTTGGAGTGGGGCTCATAGGGCCGGAAGGAGGGATCTCTGTGATGTAGCGAACCCTCCTTCCCCGGTAATGGCCAGCCCTAGAGTCCCCGCCATATCTGCCCCTCCCCGTAATGACCGTAATGCTCCGACCCACTCCCGTGACAGTAGTCCCCCCAACCACCCCACTGACCCCCGCCTTCCCCGGCAGGCCCTCCGAGTCAAACATTCTCATTTATCCACTCTAACAATTCCCACGTAATATTTAAAACATATAAAAATACAATAGTAACAATTAATAAAAGTGGGCCATTCATTCAATTCCAGCCAACTCCCATACACTCATCATACTATTTTAAAATTGCGCAGTTATAATGTATAGTAATGTGGAAACGGTGGAGGAAGCGGTGATCCGCTCCTCTCCCTTCTTATGTCCTGGGGAGATGTCCTTGGCCACCAAGTCAAAAGTGCATAATATATAAGGTGGCTATATACAAGCAGGATTGAATGTGAAGATCCAAAATTCATGGGCGGCAACCATATAGTCTTACCCTGCTGGTGAAGGTTAGCGGGCTGTATATTCAAAAGTTTCTTTCCTAAAGATGGATAAGGGCCCCAATGTAGGGGGCCAGAGTTCGAGGCTGACTTGTGCCACTCTAGCAGATGGAGGGAAAAGTACTGGTGTTTTCGGGGCTCAGCCCTCGCCACTGCAGCCGCCATCCTCTATCGCTCCCTGCCAGCTCAGCCACAATCCTACTCCTCCTAATGGTTAAGTAAGCCGGGAGCAAAGTCCCAATCTCATCCACCAGATAAAAGTTCTTCTTAGAACTGTAACAAGAGTTGTATCATGATGGGATCATTAGAGGAGATTTTTCCTATCTTTATCGAATATGGAAAGGGGAAGTCATGCTCTAGACAGCAGTCTCTGTGTTCCAGGGCCAGATTAAGGTCAACTGATGCTCTAAACCTGATAATAATAATACTCTAATAATACTGCTCCTCAACGTTTCCATTGCTTAATTGACAAGACATTAAGACTTAGTAAGTGCTGAAAACTAAAGTTGAGTGTAGCAGTGAAAGAATTAAAGACATGATCGTTAGGGGAAAAAACCTCTATGGTGACCCCACTTACTTAGTACCCTAAGCATGTGCTTATTTTTCTTATTGGTTAATTCAGGACTGGTCTGTTCCAGTTCAGAAAGTATGAGTACCTATGGAAGCAAAACCTGAAGATGTGGCAGTTCAAACTGAATGACTGAAGAGATCAGTGATGGAAAGTTCACTGTCCTCAGATAGTATTTCCAGTGAATACTATTTATCCAATGAAAGATGATTGTGGGGTCATTTCTGATTCTGTGTTGTCTCCATCAGTTGTAGACATAGTGTCTGGTGGCTGATAGAAATCTTGAATCAAAATGGAGTTTGTATTCTTCCATTCTCTATACTTTGTTGCTGTTAGCTTATGGTCCTCCAGTAGCTGGTTTATCATGGCCAAGTCATGTTCTTTGCACTAGTCAATACAAGAAGAAAAAACAAATTACTAGAAGTAGACCTTGGGACAGATAAATAATTCAAGAAGGACTAGGGGAGATATGATAGCAGTGTTCCAATATCTCAGGGTTGCCACAAAGAAGAGAGAGTCAAACTATTCTCCAAAGCACCTGAGGGTAGAACAAGAAGCAATGCATAAAACTGGTCAAGGAGAGAAACAACTTAGAACTGAGGATAAATTTCCTGACAGAACAATTAAACAATGGAACAATTTGCCTCCAGAAGTTGTGGGTGCTCCAACACTGGAAGTTTTTAAGAAGATGTTGGATGAAGTGGTTTCCTGCCTAGGCAGGGGATTGGAATAGAAGACCTCCAAGGTCCCTTCCAACTTTGTTATTCTACGCTATTCTAAGTCTTCTTGTTTACATACCCAACATTCAGAAAACTGAGAAAACTATCTCTCAAATGTCAAGTCTCCTGGTCTTTCCACTACTTTTTTTCAAAGAAAAACTATTTCTCATAATTACTAATTGTTTCATAAAAGTAATCATTTCACAGTAGAGAAAAATATTTTTTAACAGTTGCTAAATATCCTACTAGTCGTAATAGTTAGATTTTCATTATATAAATAATAGAATGCATTACAAAATAACTAAGTAATTGGGTTTATACAAAAAGCTAAGCTATAACCATACATGTATGCCCATATTCACTAACCAGAACTAAAACTAACTACAAGCAGTCCACCGGGTGATTGCAACCATCACTGTTTTCACTAGTCTGATTAAGCTGTTCATGTGAATACATCCAAAAGTTTTCCTTCTAAATCCAAAACAGTAGAACATCTTTCCTCCATCAACCTTTACCTTTAAGGTACTATTCAGAGCTCGGATTTTATGAAGTTTCTCATTTACAGAAGGGTTTTTGCTCCTTTTGATAAAGGACTTTCTCAACTCTTTTTTAGTAGAAGGTCGCCGGTCCCCAATGGGAGATAAACTTGCTTGCTCTAAAGACTTGTATAGTTTCTCCATTTCATCCACAGAACATTTGGTACGATCTGCATGGGAGATAAAAGAGAGGAATCTGTGTTAGAGTGCAGATGAGCTATTTTTTTTTTAAGTAAAGCATGGTCGGTGAATGGGAGAGGGCTTTTTCTGGTGACCTGGAGGAAATTAGGGGGAAGCATAATACATGAACTATTTTGACATTCTCACCCATGAGTTGCTCTGCGAGCATACTGGATGAAGAATATTAAAAACAGGACTCAGGATTTCAGGTGTAATAGCCAAAATGTACACATATCCGATATGATGCATTAATGATGGATGTCTCTATTCCAGCAACTTATGATTGAATTGTCTGGATCTGTATAGGGAACCTAGCAGTATAACTGGGCATGTGATTGTACCAGGTCTACTATTTTATTTTTAACAGTAATGTTATAATACAATGGTGCACTTCAAACATTTGTAATTAAATAATCCCTAATATGCCTGTTTCATATATTTTATAGAATTATGCAAATATAAACATGCCATAATTGTCCTTGAATAAATGCTAAATTTGGGTTACTACTTAAGCCCAATGCTGAAGAAACTGCCTGGACTCTAGCAAAATAGCCTGTTACAATAGCTAATATGACCTGGAGGATTGAGAATCTCTATAGACTAATAGCCAATATGCTATTTTGTTGTTTCGTTCTGACTGATCACCTCATTAAATGTGACTCCGTTTGTTGTAGGAAAAAAGCCAATGTAAGCTAGAGTTAATTAAGCAAGACCCAGTCAGGCAAATTTTATCTCCACGGCTTGAATGAGAATAGGTAGGGGAAAATGTAGTATTTCTCTGCATGATGTTAATTTCAACTTTTACTGAACATCTTTCTAAAGTTCACAGTTAAAGAACTATGAGGCAGTTATCTTTATAACCTTTATGAGCCACTGTCTTCATTTGAAGTATGCCAAGTTTTTTTTAGGTCTTTTCTCTGATATAATCAATAATTTTAATTTCTTTCAAAGATCTCTAGAATCCTCCAAAAGGGAGTCGATGACATTGATATATTAAAGCCTTATTTTTCAACTGGAATTCTTAGAAAGATCTCATCAAAATCTAGTGAAATCAAGGTGATTCTAATCTCTGTACTTTGGAATGCCTTTCTTCTAGACCAGTGATAGCAAACCTTTTCAACACCGAATGCTGAAAAGGTTGCATGGGAACGTCATGCGCATGTGCACTTATCAGGACATCACTCTGGAAAAGCTAAACTTCCAGGTTCTAGCGGAACGTACACCTGACGATCAGCTGGCCAGGATGCATGCACAGGCCAGTTTTCAGTACTGCTGCACATGCATAGGGATCATGCTTCAGAAAAGCCAAACCTCTGGGTTCTGGCGCACATGTGCACCCCATAATCAGTTCGCCGACGCACATGCACACACTGGTTTTTGGCACTGCCGTAAGCATGAACAGCTGATTGGCACATGGGCAGGCATGCCAGAAACCCAGAAGGCAAACAGGCAAGGCCACGCATGCTGGGTTACATGGCTTTGTGTGCCGCTTTGGGCACGCGTGCCATAGTTTGCTATCATGGTTCTAGACATTCAAACAGCCAATTCTCCACTGACAATGTGTAAAAACATTAGAACAAATTATTTCAACATGATTTTAACCAGGATTGAGCATTTCTAGTGACTCTCTAAGGATTTCTAGACATTGGATGACTTTGGATCTAATTTATTCCCACTTTTTTCCTTTAGGCCTTCAGGAAGTGCCCTTATCACTAGGAAAACGTTTTGGCCACAATTTTTTTTAAATGGAAGACCAGGATGATATCCCACTTGGATAGAAGAGCCATTCTTAAATTCTAGATATTTTGAACACTACTCCCATACTTCTGCATTTCAAGGATACCTAGAAGCTTCTGTCTATCTCGTTTGCGTCCATTAATTTCTGAAAATCAAGTTTTAAAATTACCTATAGTCATTATCTACCAAATATAGATATCTTCTAATGAGGCAATAAAATACAGAAAAAAATGATTGGACATAAAATGCATTGGACCTCCCTATAGCAATTGTCTGCAAGAGGTCTATAAATATCTCAGAAAAGAGGGTGTGATTGCTATCATAGATGAACAATACAACATAAGTAAGGCCCATTCTGTTGTAGCTCTGTTTCATGCTCTGCAATTTTCACTTTGTTATTAGTTTTTTATAGCCTCCTGGTAAAACTAAGCATATGAAACTCCCTCAAATGTAAGAAAAATTACAGTGACTAGTTGTTGCTTCTGTCTACCTACTTTTTAGATTAGAAGCAAACCTCTGGATTGACAATTCATGTGCCAATCCTTGTTTATAGTTGTATAGTCAAACAATGTGCAACTGGGAATTCTGGTTATTTTTTACCTTGGGTTACTCCTTTGTTATTGTCTTCTTCTTTTAATAAAGATAGCTAGTCAATCATGGCAGGCTGATTTACCCTCTTTTTTCTCACATCATTTATCCAGTATTTTTTTTTTCACAGAAGGAAATAATAGAGGCCACATAAATGTTTGCATGTATTGATGTGTGTGTGTGTATTTTAATTAAGTACCTGTTTTCAATTTAAAAAAATAAAAGGTTGTATTTTAATACATGCAAACATTTGAATTTTAAGTTTAAAAATAGGCAATAATGTGTGTGAAAATGAACATTCAATAGCGTGTGAAACTCCTGTGATACTAGTATTTGGTTTCCTGCTTCTTGAAAGGCTTCTAAAATCATTTCACACTTTTTACTTTCAGAAGACAACATGCAAATGATTCTATTCTGTAAGAAACTACTTAAAGCTTGCCAACAGAATAAAGATCGATCGGGATTTTGTTATCTCATGTTCAAAAATGCAGTAAACCCTCCGTTTAAACAGACAATTCAGAAGGCAGAAAGGACATTCGTCATGAATGGTCATAATTGATGTAAACTGTCTATGCTGTAATTATTCATTATTTTGACTTGATGTCTAGAGGGAAACTTTGTCTGCTATATTTGAAGTCTGCTAAACCAAGTTATTTTTAAATCAAGAACGGAGCATGTATAGAAAATATATTACTGTGGGAATTTTGGCATGTTGTTAAGAATTGTTAAACTGATAGTAGAAATGCAGTTGTGTGGAAGAAGCAGCATCTGGATTGATTCAATCCAGTTTATTTATATAGACTGAAGGTATGAATACACGTATGTGATTATTCTAAATAGAAAAAGAAACACACACACTGAAAATTCTGATATATACCATCCCTAGGGAGTTGTATTAATATAGAAAATCTAGGATTACCCACAAACATTAGTTTTCTTCCCATCTCTCCTCCAATTAAGGCTGCCAGTCGTGGTAACCAAAGCAGTTTTAGTGCTTTATATTGGTCTGAAATGAAAGTGAAATGGCTCTTGGTCATTGGCTTCTCTTAAGTATATCTGTACATCCAACTACAGATGTCTTGGAAAAAGTGAGAAATCAAGAGCGATTCCAATTTAACTTCAGACCTGAATAAAAGCCAGGTCCTCAAAATTCAAGGAGAGCGCTTTCTTTCCAGATAATAGGTATAACTCTTTTCTTAACTCAGAAGCCAAAGGATTTGGATCTCGGCTGAATTACAATAAATGTGAAGGCTATTTTTCAAAATGATTGGAAAAACAATACAACTAACTGGATTTTGAAAGTACAAGATTATTGGACTACATTTCATTAAAGTTCAGACAATTTTATAGGGTGCCTGCCTGCTTCCAACCAGAGAAAAATATTTTAGCTGCGATGACTCAGATATTAAATCACCTCCTGGGAAGCTTTGAACAACACTTTCTGTCCAGCAAAATAATGTGCATTCTTGGAAATGTTTATTTTTATTTCAGTACCTATTTTGTCTTCCTACCTGCATAAGTATTTCTGATTCTTACTAATGCTTTCTTTTTTTTATTTGCTAGCTCTTTTGCTGGTAGGCCTCAACTTACAGCTGCAATTGAGCCTGAAATTATACAAGTTGTGGGAGTTGTTAAGCAAGTCACTATGTAACCATACTCAATTTTATGATCTTTTTACTGGTGGTCATTAAGTGAATGTGTGGCTGTTAAACAAACACATTTTTGCAATGTGCGGTTCTTTGGCCAGAAACCAGAAAATCAGAAACCAGCAAAAACTTCTGAATATTATGACCATGTAATAGTGATAGCACTTAGACTTATATACCACCCCATGGTGCTTTACAGCACTCTCTGGACAGTTTAAAATATTGCTCCCAACTATCTAGGTCCCTGATGGCGAATGTATGGCACACGTGCCAGAGGAGGCCCGCAGCGCCCTCTTTTTGGGCATGCGCGCTGTCGGCAGCTGCTCTTCTGGTTTTTGGCGCAGACTTGCGTGCTGACCAGCTGCTCTTCCCGGGTGCCAGTGCACTGGAAAACAGCCTGAAAACAGCCAAAAAACAGGCCATTTTCTGTTCCATTTTCTGGGCTGTTTTCAGGCCATTTTTGGACTAAAACGGTCCGGAAAACAGCCAGGAAAATGGAAGAAAAACATCCTGAAAAACAGCCAAAAACAGCCATATGTGCATGGGAAACCCAAAGACCAGCTGGATTTTTGGTTTCCAATGCTCTGGCACACACATATGCACACACCTTCCAGTTTGGGCACTTGGTGCCAAAAAGGTTCACCATCACTGATCTAGGTTCTCCAACCTTGGAGGGATGGAAGGCTGAGTGAATCTCAAGAGTCAATCTCCAACAGAATCAAAGCCCAGACTGTGAGCCGAGTTTGCCTGCAATACTGCATTCTAACCACTGCACCACCAGGGATCCTGCAGGCTCATGTAACCATGGCATGTGGCAAATGGCAATATGGGCCATTTGCCAAGTACCACCCACTTGACTAAGGGGGAGGGCATATTTGGACCTCCGGAACTGGATTGTAAGTACCTTGGGTGTGAGGGGGGATGTCCATCATAATTTCAAATGTCACTGACTGACTGTATTGTGTTTTCACACTACCTTTTAGTTTTGTGAGACAATTTTGATTTAAAAGATAGATTAAAAGCAAAAGTGAGGGGTATACTAGAACAATGTATAGGGTTGCTTTTTTGTTTTACTCACCTTTACTTAGAGTTGCCGATGCTATTTTTCCAGGTACAGCTAAGTTATCATTGGCCTTGCCTAATGAAGATTTGTCTTCATTCACTGTAATCGGACTGTTTTCCTTGGATCTGTTGGTACCGCTTTCCACTCTTTCATTACAGTCTGTCAACCAGCAATCAGTGTCTGAAGAGTCACCGGAGGCAGCTGGAGGTTGATTGTCCACTTCTTCTTGAGGAGAAGAGCTGTTAATTAAGTCCAGCCACGACTGTCTCTCTGAATGCAATAGGTTGCACAGTGAGGAAGAAGAGGAGCCTGTGGATTTCATCGTACTACTTTCTGGGGAAGATAAGGACTGTGGTAGTTCATTTAAAAAATGTGATGTTGAGGAAAGCTCTTGCTGGGCCTGTTTCCCAGAACAAATAAAAATAAGTAAAAGAGAAAGGGTTGTATTATTGTTATTACCAAGAATCAATAAATTCGCTTTCATACAGCTCCTTGGGTATCTAGCAGAGGTGGGCTGTACTTTCTTTAACAAAGGGTTTGCTGGTTGTGAGCGTGCGCACGCCCCTTTGGGAGAGAAACAGAGTCCTAATCAGCTCAGGCAGCTCCGGTGAGAACAGCAGGGGGCGGGGCGGGAAATGCAGCTGGGCCAGCCAACGAGCCAGAAAGTAAGTTATAAATGGATAGTTTAGAACATGGGGGGAGGGCGGGCTGAGCCCAGCCAGAGCTCAGGCTAAGGGTTCACCTGAACCCTTGCAACCATGCAGCAGCCCATCACTGGCAACTAGATGTCTGGAACTTATGACTACTCTCATTTCATACTTCCAATATTTCTGGAGACAACTGTAGCCTAACTAACCACCCCTTGCAGTAATTCTGAGGCAAATGAAAACTACAATATTAATTCTGAGCTAGGCTTAATAATTTTAAAAACGAAGAAAAATAATACCCCGTCCCTTAAAAAATGGACAAAAATATCCAGCCTCGTATGCATGTATGGCGTGACTCTAAGCACCTTGGCCAAGAAAGACATTCATTTCCTACAATATGTTCCCTTGTTAAGTTTGGGGCCTCCTCAAGAATTGGTTGGCCACCATACTTTACACTGAACCAATATTTTTAGAGAGTATTTTCAGGTTTAGGCCCAGGGTTTCTACAGGAAGTGCTCTTCTCAAGGGCAAGTTTATTTCTTTTTATTGGTGCAGGTTATCCTCAGCTTACAACCAGTCATTTAGTGACTGTTTGAAATTAAAACAGGATTGGAAAAAAAGCAACTTATGACCATTTTCCATCACTTATGACCATTGCAGCATCCCTGTGGTCATGTGATCAAAATTCAGACGCTTGGCAACTGGTTCATATTTATAACAGTTGCGGTGTCCTGGACGTGATCCCCTCTTGTGACCTTCTGACAAGTAAAGTCAATGGGGAAGCCAGATTTACTTAGCAATCATGTTACTGACTTAACTAATTCAGTGATTCTCTTAATGACTGTGGCAAGAAAAGTCGCAAAATGGGCATCTTAACAAATGTCTCACTTAACAACAGATATGTTGGGCTCAATTGTGGTCATAAGTCAAGGACCACCTGTACATTTTTGCCATCTGTTCTGAAGGTTGGAGGTCCTCTCAGAAGAGTATAGGAAGACGGCAGGTTAAAAGATGAAAACAGGCAACAATAGCCTCTTCCTCTGCTAAGAAGGCTTTCAGAATTACAGGCCTTTTTCACCTTAAAATAGAAATATGTGTTTAATTGCATTTATTTTTTTCTACCATGGACTTGCATAGTCAATGTGCATGTATGTATGTGTGCACACTTATGTATGGATGCATGTCTGTGCATGTCGGCACACATATGCACTTGTTCCTCACCACAGAATTCAACTGAGTTGGAGGCAGTTGGAAAGGATTACCTTATCTTACTAAAACAGCAGAAAACCATTAGGAGAAAATATTGTGCCTTGCATGGCCCTCTGTTCTAATACCATAATTCCTTATTTGATATTTGCAAACTTGACAAGGCTAAAACCTGCATCTCTCCATTCCCCCAGCAAAAGGCCATTAATTATATGTAAAATACCTCACCGGTGAATATTTTGAAGTCATGGTTTGGGGATAACAACTAGACTCTAGACTGTCTGAATTACGTGGAACCATTATTCAGGATAAACACTGAGGCAGCTCAAATCATTTTAATCCTCAATACATTACATTTATTTTTTAAAAGGAACCATAGAGGTTTCAAACAACATTTCTGTCTCACTGGAACTAGAATAATCAGGTACATAGTCCAGAAGATGTTATTTTGAAAGGTTTGTTCTCTAAATCAAGAATGAGAAGTTTGTCTGACTGTGGTTCTTTGGTAAGTTCTTACTAATGCTGGCTAAAATATTCTTTCCACAGAGCCTCTTTGTTCTATTACATATCCCGGGTATTTCTCAACTTCAGCAATTTTAACATACAGAGACCTCAACTCCAAGAATTTCCCAGTCAACACACTTGCTGGGGAATTCTGGGGCTTGAGGTCCAAACAACTTAAAATTGTTGAGGTTGAGAAACTCATTGTAGATGCTGATTGGCTTCCAGAAGAAGCACAACCCAAATATCTTATTGTATTCCCTTGAGAGCTGGAGAATAGTAGCTAAGACACTGAGCTTGTCGATCAGAAATGTTGGCAGTTCGGCGGTTTGAATCCCTAGTGCTATGTAACTGAGTAAGCTCTTGTTACTTGTCCCAGCTTCAGCCAACCTAGCTGTTCAAAAGCAAAAATGCAAGTAGAAAAATAGGGACCACTTTGGTGGGAAGGTAACAGCTTTCTGTGCACCTTTGGCACCTAGTCATGCCAGCCACATGACCACAGAAACATCTTCAGACAGCGCTGGCTCTTTGGTTTTGAAATGGAGATGAGCACCGCCCCCTAGAGTTGGGAATGATTAGCACATATGTGCGAGGGGAACCTTTACTTTTACCCTTTTACTGTTTCCTCTAGCTTCCTTCCTAGCTCCCATCATCTCTAATCTTCTCTTCAAATGAAGATGCCATTTTTATGTTCCTTTCCTGATGCTCTGGGGGTCAGGCTGCATCATTTCCCAGTCCCTAATGTGTCTACTTGGTGTTTTTGGTTTTTTTTTACTTTTTCTTCCCCAAGGAAAGAAAACATGGTGAAAGGAGAACAGAAAAAGAGAGCTACCCTTCCTAATGGTGCTCTTAAATACTTCTCCAAGGATCAACTCAAGGGAAGATCAGCAGGGACATTCAAGCACAACAGTAAAACAACCATAATGGTCCTTATTATTGGAGAAGGGAAAAGCAAAGCAAAATCAGAAACTTTGTGAAAGGGAATTCAGTGGGGAGTGGTATTCTCGACTGGGTAAGAAAGAAGGTAGCCCATTAGGATAAGGGGCATTGCAGTCCATAAAATCCATGATGTGCATCTGGCCTTTTTTTGTCTTTTAATTCTTTGAGAAATAAATCAATCCATTGTAAGGCAAGAGGCTTGTGTGATTATCCTTTAAACTTTTACACTAAATCCCACTGTGCAAGTTTTTTTTTAAGCCAACAGGTTGCATCCCTTGATGTTTGATCAAAAGTCCATCATCTTGAATTTTTTATGCATTTTGCAATTATAAACTGCTTGGAGAGGATTACATGACTGGTAGTATAAAATGTTTAAAATAAATGATTCCTTAAAAGAAACAAAAAACCCTAGTGATTTGCTTAACATTTCTTTTGTCACATGACTTTAAAAAGGATAAACAATTCACAACTCTTTCTACGGATTGCCTATCTTGGAAGCTATTTTTTAAACTATACAGGGTGACATTTGGACAAGCCATTTAGCAAATGGTAGCAAGTTAATTACTATAATTCATACCAAATCAGACAGCAGCAATTGATCTGAATATGGAGGGGGTGGTGTCTCTGCATTTATTTCTGGATCTTCATGCTCACTTTCACTATAGCATTCTGAAACAAGATTGCAACCATTAAAATGTGGAAGACATTCTATTTAATGTCCAGTAAAATAAAGCACATTTCATGATTACTTTAATTGAAAGCAGAACATATTGATTTCTGACCCTATCATTCAGAAAGGGAATTTTGAATGCAAGCAACTTTCTTGAAGAGCAACTTCTTGTTTTTCCTAAAAACCCACTTTCAGAATAGAATAAAATTAGGAATAGCAATAGCTATTCCATTCTATTCTATTCTATTCTATTCTATTCTCTCCTAGAAAGAATAGAATAGAATAGAATAGAATAGAATAGAATAGAATAGAATAGAATAGAATAGAATAGAATAGAATAGAATAGAATGGAGGGGAGGGGTGGGGTGGGATGGGATGGGGTGGGGTGGGATGGGGTGGGATGGGATGGGATGGGATGGAATAGGAATAGGAATAGGAATAGGAATAGGAATAGGAATAGGAATAGGAATAGGAATAGGAATAAGAATAGAGAGGAGAGGAGAGGAGAGGAGAGGAGAGGAGAGGAGAGGAGAAGAGAAGAGAAGAGAAGAGAAGAGAAGAGAAGAGAAGAGAAGAGAAGAGAAGAGAAGAGAAGAGAAGAGAAGAGAAGAGAATACACAAAGCTGTGTTTGTATTGTTGCAACCTATCCTTAACTCAATTGTCAGTCTGTTTCATATCTGGACTACTACTTGAGGAGAGAAAAAAGGCTTACATAAAGGTTCGTGTAAGCCTTATATAAAAGCTATATATAAAGCCTTTATATAGATTTCATATCTTAGGGATTTTACGGCTCCAATTCAAACATCCTTCTTCATTAGGCTTATTGGCTGGGCTATTAAGAGGTTAAGTTCAGCAATAGTTTGTAGCCACAAGACACTCAGTATTTTGGGCATCTTCTACATGGATTAATTGAATTGGCACAATGGCAAAAGCCTTGAATAGGAATGAAGAAACTGATATATTTTGAAACAGCCTAACATTTTAAGCCTTTTCATTGCTGAATCTGCTCTGTGCTCTTGCAAAGACCTAACCCTGTGATTTAAAAAAGAATATTACGCAACCATTCATATAATTTTAGTGCATTTGCCCATAAAATATGCGGTCTGATACATTTCACCTTAAATGAGCATTTTGTACTCATTTGATCCTATTAATGAATGTTTGCACACATTTTAATCTAAGATGTGCATGCTCATTTATGTTTTTGTGCGTTTTTTAGCTGATATCCCAGCATGAAAACTGAAGGAAACTGCTTTATTCTTTCTGTTGATACAAATAGAAATCAAGTCAGATGGTTTAAGAATGCATACTGAACCAAGTCCACCCATATCCCAGAACTAATCCTGTCCCTATCCTGCAAAATGTTTGAAGTTGTTCAATACTAAGGATTCATTTTGGTCTAATCAAATATTTAAATTCCCTACTGTTTCCCCCCCACCCCACAAAAAAAGTAATCTTCATATACAAAAGCACAATGAGATTCCTTGTAAAAAGTTGACATCTGAACTTACCTTCTTCATTTTTTTTATTAGCCTGTTGGTCTAAGACTGCCACGCCTAATTTATTTAGCCATCTGAAATTTAAAATGGAGATACATTTGAATAGAATAGCAATAGCAATACTTATATACTGCTTCACGGTGCTTACACCCATCTCTAAGAGTGTTCTGACCCAGGCTTCCTTAGAAAGCAAGAAGCAAAGTCTTAGTCCCTGCAAAATCTCTTTTATTTACATGAGTGTGAATTCCTTTCATTCACAGTTAGCAAGGTTTAGTAAACAGTATTTCAGAGGAATGTTTATCCACACACACCTTATCTCGTTTGCAGTGCTGCCAGATAACTAGTTTCCAAATGCACAGCAAGGCAAACCTGGCACAGAGTTTCTTAAAGTCACACACAGAACTTGGCCAATCTTGGTTGGCCAACCAACCAAATGAATGAATTGTTTCCTGCAAAAGCCCACTCCCTGTTCATTCCTCTTTTGTTTCCTATGGGAGAGGCCAATCACCTCCAAGGTATGGCTTTACTCCTAATTCGACCCTGCTTTCTTAGTTGTTCTTGTCTTCTGGCAGCTCTGCACATGCGCAAACTGGGAACAAGTTCCAGCTGTTCTTCTGCCTCACTGCTGTCCCTCTCTGTCTCTGAGGCAGAGCCCTCGTCTGAGCTTTCCTTAATCCCCAGGACTGGCCCATGTTCCTCCCCAACCTCTTTATTGTCTGACTGCACTGGCTACCAGCGGGCTACAACAAAGGGGTTTTACAGAGTCAGCATATTGCCCCCAACAATCTGGGTCCTCATTTTACCAACCTCGGAAGAATGGAAGGCTGAATCAACCTTGAATGTCATATCAAGTGTGTCTTAGAACAGCGTAGACTAATATGTGTTCATGTAAACTGATAATTTACTAGAGTATGTATTAAAGTAAACTGAATCAAACCTACCAAGCAGACATAATCCCTATTAAAGTTCTTCACTCAAATGGAAATAATTGAAGATATTTATTTGCACTTCCACTGCTGTATATCTCAAAACAAACCTTCAAGTATAGGCTACATTCAATTTCTCATTTGCACAGATAGTTGTTTTTGGGACACAACTTTCTTTGAGCAGGAATCCCTCTGCCAGCTGTATTCCATACACTAGGATAAAGGCAAAAATGGCCTTCAACCAACTCCTGGTGGCATCAGAGATATAATTGTACAGTTTTCTTGACAACAGATTTTCCACAGTCTTCTTTGGGGATTCTTGCCTTGATTACTTTATAAGTAACTCCACACAGTGAACATACATAATACTCCTTCCTCACCTATTTTGGTCACAACAGTCCTGTGAGGTAAGTTGGACTGAGAGAGAAAGTGAGTGGCCCAAAGTCACCCAGTTAGTTTTCAAGCCTAAAGTGGGACTAGACCTCACAGTCTTCTGATTTCTAGGCCACCACCTTAACAAAAGCCATTGAACTGACACTTTAGACAACAGTCTATATAGAAATAATAATCAAAACAATACAATTAATCCACTGAAAGAAACTGAAGTTGGGTATTTATTTTTACTTACCTATTCATTTCGTGTACATTTTCTGCTGCAAAATAGAATGTCTTGATTTGTGGATGTGTGATCTTCATCGCGCTTCCAAACAAATTAAAACATATGGGAAAATATTAGACTTTCTAAAAGTTAGGCTGAATAAAAGAATCAGAAACATTTCAATACAGTGAAAATATCCCTGTAATGAAATACAAACTTTTTGAAAATCCATCAGGCTGCAATGTTGTGCTCTCCTTTTTCCAGAATAAAGTAATATCATGCATTTGGGTGGATTACTATTTAAGCAATGTTCAATCCCAGCTTTATTCTGCTTTATTCTTCTTAATTCGCTGTAACTTCAAAATAATTTGTAACTTTCCCAAAGACCAAAACAGAATGCTAGACTTACTGTTTTTTCTTGCATTCTGTTGCTTGATCCACTGTGAAGTTGGGAAGGTTGAGGAAGCCTTCTGCTTTCTCTGCCTAAGGGGGGGGAGGAGAAACCCACAAAAGATTAATGTATGCCATGTTATTCATAAAAAATGGATATTGGAAATTGATTGAACTTTGTATCACACTTCACATTATGGAAAATATATTTTTAGCTGCTTGAGCTAAATTGTAAACCATAATATATTCTGAGGAATTATTTCTAGTAGTATATAACAAATAAGGACAAAATATACAGGACCTTTGCTCCAGAGGTGGGTTTCTGCTGGTTCACCCCAGATCAGGCAAACTGGTAGTGGCAGCAGTGGGAGGCTCCGCCCACCAGCCCGGACGCTTCTGCGCATGCGCAGAAGTGTCGCACAAGCAAGCGCGCATAAGCGAACTGGTAGTAAAATAAATTGAAACCCACCACTGCTTTGCTCCCTGCATTCTTTTTTAAAAAATAATTTTTATTAAGCACTTTAACCTTTAAAAACAGAAAAGAAAAAACCCAACACATACAGAAAAAAACAAAACACATAACAATATAAAATAGTTTTATAGCCTTCTGTATAAGCTTACTTATTTAGCTTTCATATTTCTTTATTCTACGTTGTCTTCCTGCATTCTTATACTCAAATGTTTAGCAGTTATTTAATTGGACAAGACAGGGGTTTATTTTCTATCACTAGCTCATAGGATTCTAGACAGCTGTAAAATCTGAAATAACTGTGTTCTCTGCAGAAATAGAGCTGCAGAAATTCAGATAAATTCAGGTTTAAATAAAACAAACATAGACAAACAAACATAGATAGTCCTCAACTTAAAACAGTTCATTTAGTGATTGTTCAAAGTTACAACGGCACTGAAAAAAGTGACCTTTTTTCAGGTACAACCTTTGCAGCATCCCCATGATCGCGTGATCAAAATTCAGATGTTTGGCAACTGGTTCATATTTATGACCATTGCTGCGTCCCAAGGTCGTGTGATCACCTTTTGAGACCTGCTCACAAACAAAGTCAATGGGGAAGCAAGATTCACTTAACAACTGGATTATTAACTTATCAATGGGAATGATTCACTTAACAACTGTGGAAAGAAAGTCATAAAATGGGGTAAAACTCACTTAACAAATGTTTCACTTAACAACAGAAATTTTGGGCTCAAATGTGGTCGTAAGTCAAGGCTATCAGTATGAAGGGACCATGGATGTATATGAGCACATCCTTCAATAGGTGGTTTTCTGAACATTTAGACAGTAAATACCATTCCCATTATCAGAGAGCTGCTAAGTCATCTGCTTCTAAGATATTTCAAAAGGAGAAGTAAAGAAGAAGATTGGTGACTGATATACCATTGACTTGTATCTTTCTAGTGAAAGTTGCAAAAATAATTCTCATTTCCAAATTTTATATTAGAGTATGTTCTAGTAGAGAGTATAGTATAGTGAGTATGCTATAAAATCCATTCTTCCCAGGAGTGGATTTTTGTACTTATGAAAGCTGCATTTCTCACATAAATGGCACCAAGTAAGAAGCCTGCAAGGTTTTAGAAAGATCAGTTCATTAATTTTTATTATCTTCAAATGCAAATGGAGTGTGAGTCAGCTGCCCATTCCTTGGTCAAAAACATTAGCAAACAAAAGTTAAGAAAAACTGGTTCAGGTGCTAGTGAACTAAAGACTATTCAATACCTTTCGTGCAGTCTGTTAAACTGTCCCTATTGTCAGTTAGGGAAAAGAGGCTAGATGGATATGGAACAAACCCTGGTATAAACAGAAGAACATGAACAAGCATGTGCCATAATACAAATTTCATAAAACACACACACACACACACACACACACACACACATATATATATATGCTGGTCTTGTTGTATTCGGGTCTTTTCCCGTGTAAGATTGCAACCCTCTATAGCAGCACTGCTGGACAGTTTTGTGGTAAACCATTTACCATAATTAGAAAGTAGATCCATCAGCAACAAAACTCTTTCTCCTAATCTAATTATGATGTTTTCTCCAAATATAAAGAGTTTTGGAGGCTATATATCCCTTTCTCTATTATTTTACATATTCTGAATCATTAACATTACTTTAGGAGGATTCAGATTCACATTTGTGCATTTTTGAAAAGAATTCTTAGTTCTCTGGGAAAGAATTCAACACAGGTAAAGGCAGGAGGCAAGGGAAGAAAAGAATGACCAGCAGCAAAGTGGATGGACTGTGTTACAGTGATGATGGATGAACAGGATAAATCACCCTGGAGAAAGTCTATCCAGGTGGCGGTTGCTAGGATTCAAAAACAACTTGATAGTAATAATCAATCAATCAATCTGTCTGACTTTGCACGGTTCATTTCAGGATTTAATAAAAACTAAAGTAGATCCCTATTTGCTAACAGCCTGTGTGATTCAAGGAGAATTGACTCTCCTGTAATTGGCAAACATGTGTGGAAAGGGCAAAATGTAGGCTGAATTAATTTAAAAGCCTAACGAATACTTATATTCTCTGAAAGCTCACTGATAGACTAGGAGATATACAGCACAAATCTGCTGTTGCTAAGTTACATACCCCAGAATCTCTGGGCAACAAAAGATATTGTTCAAAGATAATAGTCTTCTTCCTTCATAAAAATATTATTTCCCATCCTGAAGAAGCATAAAGCAAGCATGGCTGGCCAAGCAATCAAAGGATGAACATTGTTTCTGAGACGAAGGTATCTGCCTCAACAAACAGATCAGTGACTAAAATTTCCATTTATAAAATTAGAATGTGAAGTGAGGATAGGATTGCAGAGAATAGTGAAGGTTACAAATCACCATATTCCTAAAACCCCAGGAAATAATGGGTGCTAGGTTGCAATTACAATTTCTTCTTGCAGAAAAAGCTTTTGATCTTGAAAACTCTATTTCTATTGGGAGACATAAAACAGCCTTGCCATTTTTACATCCAGTGCACTTTTGCTAACAGAAGCCACCTGATTATAGGGAAGCCCCAAGAAAAATAAATGCTAGCAAATGCTGGTCAGATGCTTAACCCCTATCTGAAACCCAAAACTTATATCTAGTCAACATGGTTAGAATACAATGCATATTCTTTCTCAACCAAGAGAGTTTGGGTTTGAGCTGTCTCCATCCCTGATAAACAAAAACAATGGAATTTAAGACCTCAACATGACACTTGATTCAAGAATGCATTCTCATTATTAGAACTATCTTCCTTAGTCAAAGACATTATGAATGCATTAGAGCATTTCATCTCATAGTGGTACAAAGAAAGTGAATGCTTGCACAGCAATTGTTTTTTCTTGGCAGTTAACTGACTGTTTCCATGTGGAAGTGAAACCTGAATCATAAGTTCTGTTTATAGTACTACAAATAATTTCTTTGCTCCTGAGGTCTATGGTCTTCCACTGACAGGCATTCGTGGAAAAACTTTTTCCTTCTCACAGATAATCAATCTCTTTCCCTTGGGCATAAAAGATTATTCTATAATTGTGAGGTTATGTAATTTCGAGATCTTATTTTATGCTGGGTTTAGAG
This sequence comes from Thamnophis sirtalis, assembly GCF_051295495.1. Taxonomy (NCBI): domain Eukaryota; kingdom Metazoa; phylum Chordata; class Lepidosauria; order Squamata; family Natricidae; genus Thamnophis; species Thamnophis sirtalis. The sequence continues at coordinate 80,133,659 of NW_028261386.1, read as the reverse complement.
AGCCTGAGGATACCCACATGACCAAAGAAATCTATTGTTTTCCACTATGTGACTATTAGGTGGGAGAGACACATGTCTGCACATGTGACTGGTGCCTTAAGTACTTGGAGCACCACACGTGTCCACTTGTAAGAGCATTTCTTAGGTAAGATGGCTGAACTTTTTATTGCTCTTTATTCATGAAAAATCATTGTGGAGTAATAACTTAAAAAGAGCAAGACTTCTATGGATCAACTAAGAGATTTTTATTTACACAGCCTTCATGATTAGACAAAATTCAACTATCAAAATCTCTTTTCCCTTCACTATTCAGTAAAGAGATTTTGATAGTTGAATGCTATATTAGCACAAAATATTTTCTACTTCCAGCCTATTAAATGTATCGTATATTTAATAAATTGCCTTGAGTTGTTGTGAGGAGTAGGGCAGTTTAGAAATACAGGTAATGAATAAATCATACATTTTCTATAGTCTAATCAACAGATGTATAATTTTTTTTTCCAAATTCATACATTTCACTGTCTTACTCAATGGCCATCATTGAACTATTCTGTTGCTGTACAAAATATTCTGGAGCTCTATCTGACTATGTGTGACTTTGGGCCAGTCACTCTTTTTCAGCCCAAATCATCTCACAGGATTGTTGTTGTGGAGAAAATAGAATTAGAAAGGAGTATTGTGTGTGTTAAGTTATTTATAAAAAAATAACAATAAAAGTGGGATATTAAATAAATAAACTGAGAAAAAACATACAGCAGATGGAATTCTTCTTATCATTCTTGCTACAGGGCAATGAAAATATAAGAAAAGCCATACTAGACTAAGACAAAAGCCTACCAAGTCCTGCATTCTTTTCGCACAATGCCCAAGGAGATACCTTTGGGGATCATCAGGTGGTAATCAATATCATCCCATCTATCACATGGGATGTGAAGAACCTGTAGCAGGACTCTCTCAGGAATTAGAACTCTCAGGAATTAGCAAGAAAAACAGTGTCTGCCGAAAATGGTAGTTCAGTAAGATATGGATGGGGAGGACTATATGCTAATGGTTGTACAGTGGTTCTCAAACTTTTCTTCATCACGAACCCCCTTTCAAGCCTTTGTGAACCTAGCATCCACAGACCACAGGTTGAGAACCACTGTGGAATAAAAACCGTAGTTTGATTGTTGATGACATATGTCATGACAATGGTAACAAATCAAATCCCAAAGGATTATAAGGAACAAAACTGTGAACAGAAAAGAGCAAAATGCTTTCAGAAGTGTTGAGTTATCATTCATAAGACTTGCTATAGTCTGAATCCTAATGGGAAACCCTAAGTAGATTGTAATGCACTAATTCATTCTAGCTTTTCTATGGAAATAGCTGCTAAATGCTTGAGTGTGTGTGTGTGTGTGTGTGTGTGTGTGTGTGTGTGTGTATATATATATATATATATATATATATATATATATATGTATGTATGTATGTATGTATGTATGTATGTATGTATGTATGCATGCATGCATGCATGCATGTATGTATGTATGTATGTTAGTTAGTTAGTTAGTTATATTTGTGCTGATAAATAAATAAAGGGAGACTAGTATAGATCTATTTCAAGCTATTTAGCTCTCATCAGCTAGCCATATCCTTGCTGGGAATCGAACCTGTGCTCTATTGCCTTTTAGGCAGATGTGTTAACCATTGAGCTAACCATAACCATACACACACACACACACACACACACACACACACACGTATGTATGTATGTATGTATGCATGCATGCATGCATATATATATATATATATATATATATATATATATATATATATATATATATATATATATATATATATATATACACACATCCAAGAATAACATAGGAATCAATTAAATTGAGTGATCATTAATGAAGACCGTGATTCCATTTTTAACAAGCAAATCATGCTAATTAATGTTGAGTGGATTTCCCCATGAATATATCCAACTGTTTTAGAATCAAGTTTAAAATGATTGTTGTCAATTCTATTTAATGGTTTTTCATTCTTCTTTTCAGTAAAACCTCAGAGGCAGTAGTGAACCAAAATTGAAACTATTTGTTTAACAACACAGTTAAAACAAAGGCAAAAGGATAAACCCTCTTCAGCTTTTCATGTCTTCAAACTAATCAGGACACACTCCTCACCAAAATCTTGATGCACAGTAGCCATGCTATCATTTAATAGGATACTAAAAATACTGTGATATCCATAGATTAAGAGTAGAATTCTCTTAGAACAAACTTCTTAATCAAGGAAAACTTCTGACACTGAACCATCTAGGACTAAAGATGTTATCTAGTCTGATAATAAAATGTCTCCAAGAAAATATCTAAGAGAGCATCAAGGACTCCACAGTTACCAAACCTTACAGTGGATCAAAGAGATACTGATGTCAGATTTATTTTTAAAAAAATATCAAAACAACCTTAGCACCTTGACTCCCAGAAGGCAACAAGAGCTGTTTCTGTATTCTAATTGGATTAGAATCTCAACATTTAAATTGATTCATATTTCTAGTATCACCTTGGAATCTCAAATGAATTATACTTTGGGGAACTGGTGTTTTGCCCTACTTACCAGTCGTGGGATTCAAATAATATAATAACCATTTCTCTGCCTTAATGATTTCTTCCAACAACCAATTCACCAAACTGCTCAGAAACTTAACAACCAGTTCTCCCAAAGCGGTGCAAACGGGCTGAATCCCACCACTGGTCCAGACATCTACACTATAAGTAACCCCCTAACTAGTTGGTTTTTCAAAAAATGTTATGCCAGATTACCTTTATGAATGCAGTATGGTAAGAAAAATTTAGTCATATTGAAACGCAAGTCCTATAATCTCCATACAAGGCAGTAACTGCAATTATAGATATTGCAATATGGAGACCACAAGAGTGGAAAAGACAGATAAAGGTCAGTTGGCATAATAACAATAATAGAAACAGAAACTATTTATGTTAAGCTTTGCTGACACTAATTTATCAGTGTAACTTCCTAAAAAAATGAAGGACATATTTAAATTATTTATAAAATGCCATCTCGGAACAAAACTGCTCTAATGGAAAGGACATCTGTGAATCGTACATGGGTGTAAGGAAAGTGGGACATAAATGCTTATATCCAATAAAGAAATTGCTTGGATTGTCGATCTATAAGTTCATTTGCATCAAGCTAGTGAGCACGATTAGGCAAAAAGAGCACAAACAGTTTTCATTTGTTGACTGATTCAATCACGCTGATGTAGCTGACGTCTCACATATTATTTTGAATATGGGCGGTATTCAAAATAATAATCTAAATATATCAAAAATATTGAAACAGCCAATTTGATTTTTTTTAAAAAAGGTGAAACAGTTAAAAAACAAAATAGCAGCGAAACATCCCAAGATGCTTTCCATTAATTGTCATACATAGCATCAAGCAGGTTCCACTAGCATGTTATATCCAAGTTGGTACACAAAACCATGTTTCAACGGCCTTCCAGAAGGCCAGCAGAGTGGGTGCCAGCCTCATAGAGGGGTAGAGAGGAAAGATGTAGCATTTGTAGCCATTCTGACATACTCCAGTCATAACATTTCCCTTTCCTACCTTACAAACTGTAGGGGGAAAAAGAATGTGGATAGGATTGATTGCACAGAAGTGGGAAATAAATGCATTCTTCTCTTCTTACAAACCCCAAACTTCTCTCTGGCTGTTGATTGACATGAGATATAGTTTATTAACATATTTTTTTATCAACAACAGACAACCCCACTATCCCCGTCAGAAACAGTGTCTTTCCCACCATTGTTGAATTACCTCATATATGACACCGAAATGCACCAGATATATATAGTTAAGTTTTAGGCAGGATTTAATTGTAGGGAAGTACAATTCTATTTTGGTTTCTTTATAGAAATGAAGAAATTGACATTCTTACCAGTTGATTGCTATACCAGTATAAAGACGAAGCCTTCAGGACACACCAAAACTTTTTCCATTTGTTGCCAATAAAGCCTCCTTTTTCCTTTTTTTTATACAGCCAACCCTGACAATCAGCCAGTCCGAGATCCTTACATGAGATCCTTCGGCGACTCATGGTGTAAAAACCTGTGTGATTAGAAGCAAGTGTCACTTTAATAAACACAAAAAACCCCAAGCTGAATATTATTTTTACTTTTAAATGCACCCTAGGATTTTCAGGGTACAAACTGTTCACAGAGTTAAATTAGTGAAAGCGACGCTTTCAGGAAAACTCCCTCAGAGTGAGAAATATATTTCCAATGAAAATCAGCTGCTAGTTTTTACCCTTAGAGATCTCTCCAGCAAGTATTAATGTGTGGCTAAAATATCCTTCGAAGCTAATTTGCCTCAAAATTATTGGTCACAGCTGATAAGGCATTTGTCTTGCTTCACACACACACACATACACACACACACACACACAGATATACTCAGAGACACCATTATTGACATACCAAAGCAGTTTAGTCCAAATGAAGAGCATGTCATTGTTTTCTGCTGTCAAACCAAAAATTGAACAGAGTACGAAACAGCAACCGCCACCAGCACTACCACAAGCTGATTTGAAAAGCCCTCAGCTTCACATGAGTAAGATATCAATGTAAACAAAAAGAGGAACAAAGCAGACTCAGTACCTTGATTTTTCTTTCTCGTCTTCTGACGCAAAGGGATCTGCAAGGCACGCAGAAAAGAAAGAAAAGAGGAAATTTCAATTGATGTTGTAACATTTGCAGAAGACAGAGAAGGAGGAGGAGGAAAAAGAAGAAGAGATGGAGGTAGAGCTTGCCATAGAATGCAATCTTTCAAACAGGCTCGCCACACAGCAAATGGGAAAGCCAGGAGCTGAAGCATAACATGCTCTAATTAAAATTGATTCATGTGGAGCTCCTAGAGAAAAAGTACTGCACTCTTCTCTCTCTCTCTCTTTCCCTCTCCCTCTCCCTCTCTCTCTCTCTCTCTCTCTCTCTCTCTCCCTTCTTTCTCTTTCAGTACAGCTTCCTGTTTCACACCTGCAGCAAGCTAGTCTGTGTAAGGGTAGCTAGATACAGGAACACAAACCAAAAAGCAGCCATCTGAAAATGAAGCTTTTGCAGCTTTATATCAGTCCCTAATATTCAAAGGGTAAAAGAAAACATTGTGTGTCCAGGACTCAATGGTATGTAAAGTATGAAAACCTGCCCATCCCACATGGCATAACTACCATTAATCTTTGTATCACTCAGCAGCCATTCCCATGGCAGAGCTCGGCAAATAGCAAAGAATCAGGGGAAAGAGAGAGAGTCAACCTATATTTTTGTCACCAGTTTGTACCACAACATAGCCAAGGTAATCCTACTGAAATCAATAAGACATAAATATGAAGGTTCAATCGACAAATATCACATAGCAAATCCTTCTTTTAGGACTCTCAGTTAAACATATGAATCATCTCTAGTGGAAGTAGTGTGGTTACTGTGATCGTGTATTTGCAGATTTTGAACTGGAATGAACTTTAACTCATTGGTATGTCACACAGCTGGCCATTCACACATTTAATCAATGTAAATATGCAAAGTTGTAAGTTCTTTGTTCAACCCTGACAAAAAAGGGTGCTATGCTTCACTTTAGTATCTCAATTCATCACCCTTTGTCTTATTGTTGAATTTTAAAAAAAAATTAAATAGATGTTCCCCATAACATAATCTTTTAGTTATGGTAGTTTTCTTTATTGCATTGTGGGTTATATAATCAGCACCTTGAAACACATTCGGAGACTGATAGGAAGCCAGTGCAGCTCGCGGAGGATAGGTGTAACATGGGTGTACCTTGGTACACCCAATATTGCTCGCTCGGCTGCATTCTGGACCAATTGTAGTCTCCGAACGCTTTTCAGGGGCAGCCCCATGTAGAGCGCGTTACAGTAGTCAAGTCTTGAGGTGACGAGGGCGCGAGCGACCATTTGAAGTGCCTCCCGGTCCAGGTAGGGCCGCAACTGGTATACCAGGCGGACCTGGGCAAAGGCCCCCCTGGTCCCCCCTGACAAGTGATGTTCTAATGTCAGCTGTGGGTCCAGGAGAACACCCAAGTTGCGGACCCTCTCTGAGGGTTGTAAAGTTTCACCCTCCAGGCTTAGAGATGGAATATCTGGACTGTCCTTGGGGGGCAACATCCACAGCCACTCGGTCTTGTCAGGATTGAGTGCAAGTTTGTTCACTCCCATCCAGACCCTGACAGCTTCCAGGCACTGGCACATCACTTCCACCGCTTCACTGAGTTGGCACGGGGCAGAGAGATACAACTGAGTATCATCCGCGTATTGATGGTATTTAATACCGTGCCGGCAAATGATCTCACCCAGTGGCTTCATGTAGATATTGAATAGGAGGGGGGACAAGACCGAGCCCTGCGGCACCCCATATTTAAGGGGCCTAGGGGTCGACCTTTGTCCTCCAACCAACACCGACTGCGACCTGCAGGAGAGGTAAGAGGAGAACCACCGTAAAACGGTGCCTCACACTCCCACCTCTTCCAGCCATCGCAGAAGAATACCATGGTCGATGGTATTGAAAGCGGCTGAGAGGTCAAGGAGCACCAGGATAGAGGAATGTCCTCTATCCCTGGCCTGCCAGAGATCATCGGTCAGCACGACCAAGGCGGTTTCAATGCAGTATCCAGGCCTGAAACCAGACTGAAAGGAGTCTAGATAATCTGCTTCATCCAAGGTCCGTCGGAGTTGAAGGGCCACCACCTTCTCGACAACCTTCCCCAAAAAAGGGATGTTGGAGACTGGACGATAGTTTTTAAGGATAGCTGGGTCCAGAGAAGGCTTCTTAAGGAGGGGTCTTACCACCGCTTCCTTCAAAGGTTGCAGGAAAGATCCCTCCTGCAGAGACGTGTTCGTGATCCTCTGGAGCCAGCCTTCTGGTCGAGACCAACCAGGGGGGGCACGGGTCCAGTAAACAGGTGGAGGCACTCATCGCTCCCATGGCCTTGTCCACTTCCTCTGGGATGACAAGCTGGAACTCATTCCAAGAAGTCTGATCAAGGCCCTACCGTGGCATCTCCGCTGGTACTGTCCAAGTGGAGTCAAGGTCTGTCCGAATCTGAGTGATTTTGTCAGACAGAAACTGAGCAAATTCCTCAGCCCTTCCCTGTAAGGGCTTCCCCGCGTCCTCCCCTTTCAGGAGGGAGCGGGTTATCCTAAACAGGGCGGCTGGGCGAGATTCTGCGGACGCAATAAGAGCGGAAAAATGTGTACATTTTGCCGCCCGTATTGCCACTAATGATGGAGTTACAGAGCTCAAATGACTTCAGTCAAAAGACTTGAGCAATATTTTTGGCCTGGGGTGCACATAGGTGAGCAATCTCTTGGACAGGGCCAACATATTCCAACCCTTGTGGGATTTTGTGGGCATTTTAAGGGACAAAATAGGTAAAAAAGATTAAACATTCATTTTTCTCCTCAAAAGCAGGAGAAGTTAGAGTTTTCTAGTGTGCCTTATATATCTTAAGTATCCATTTTATATCTTAACCTATTCAAAACATGGGAAGTTGGAAATACATATGGAGTTCTGGAAATTACCATAAGATCTATAAAAACAAAAGTTAATTTGATTTTACTGAATGGAAGATTAGAAATGAATCTCAATCAATGTAAATTAAAATGATTCTGATATGAATTGAACTGTCCCCTCTCTTAGGGAACTATCACATCATCTCTGTTTCAAAGACAGTGTCGAAAGGACAATGCTGTCTCATCATCATCCTGCTGATGAGTAAACAACACACCACATTGTCACAGGAGCAACATGGATGTCAACAGGGAAGAAAATTTGCAACATCAAAGCCAGAAATTGTTCTTTCACCTAGTTTTAGTTGCCTCATGAAAATGTATTTCAATTTAGTCCAGATCTATGTGAATTCATTTTCAAAAACTATTTATAGAATGTTGAGGCCACACTTTCAGCATTTCTTAAAATCTACAATTGGAAATAAACAATTGAATTTACTTAACGTGAGGGAGATCATTGTTACATAAATTTTTAATGTTACTACCAAATAAAAGTAAATTGGCACTAAAAAAAGAGCATCTAATGCCAACACACCGGTGGTGAGATTCAATTTCTTTTTACTACCGGTTCTGTGGCTTGGTGGACGTGGTGTGACTTGGTGGAAAGGGAAGGATACTGTAAAATCTCCATTCCCTCCCAATCAGCTGGGACTTGGCAGGCAGAGAATAGATAGGGGTGGAGCCAGTCAGAGGTGGTATTTACCAGTTCTTCGAACTACTCAAAACTTCCACTACCAGTTCTCCAGAATGGTCAGAAGCTGCTAAATACCACCTCTGAAACACACACACACACACACACACACACACACACACACACATTCACACTTTGGTGATGCCAAATGTACTCCCTTTGGAGTCCAAAATTTGCCACAATCACTGAGATCCTTTTGTCATTCTCACAAACAGAATAAAAAGGTGAACTTCCCCCTGATAACCTCATTGTACAGAGTTTATAAGGAAGGAAGGAAGGAAGGAAGGAAGGAAGGAAGGAAGGAAGGAAGGAAGGAAGGAAGGAAGGAAGGAAGGAAGGAAGGAAGGAAGGACTAGACATATGCCTCATCTGTTGGCTTTAAAAAGATACAAATAAACAACAAATATAGCTCTTTTGGAAATAATGTAACATGGATTCATCTAAAGAAACCAGCTAAGACATCAATATTATCTCTACGCTAGTTGAAACTTCTAGGTCACTTCCAACAAGTAGAACGCTTTTCATTCCAATCTATAAGACTAATAATTATTATTATCACCAGACTCTATGTAATTTATAAATGACCCAGCAGATGGATTGATCCAAAGTTCAAACCAAATAGACTGTTATGTAAGTCAGAAAACACAGAATACAGTGGAACGTCAAGACTTCTATGCTAGGGGTTCAAGCAGAATTCCCATGGCACTACTTTTTAAACATGACCTTGCAGGTAATAGTGAAACTGTTAGGACACTGAGTCCAGATATGTAGAAAACAGCTTAGAGTACACGATAGTTATATACTGCATGTCCCTCTCCCTCTCTTTGGAGAGACAATGATAAAAGTAATGAAAGCAACTTTAGTGCTGATTGCTTCCCTAAACTGAGGTGGGGGGGAAGCTTAGGTTATGGTCTTCATCGAGTAGCTTCTCAGATATCTTGCCCCAAAAGAGACTATCCATGCCTGTACAACATTTACTACATTATTACAAGTGTCAAGAGGGAATCTTCATCCAAAGCATCTGTTCCTGTATTTCCCAATCAACATATTTCAGTTTTGTATAAATAAAGGGTGAAAATGCAGTTGTTTAGCAGAATCTTTGTCTCCAACCTTAGTTATGTCAATTGAAGTCAGTCTTGCAGAAAGTATTGTGTTCTGGATTAAGGGGTCTGTGTGAAGCTTCAATTTAGAAATTGCAATTGAAATTGATTCAATCAAATCTCTGAATCAAAACAATCCTCCCCAGTGAATTTGAAGTCAAAGCAAATTATTAAATTAAATGCAATGAAGCTATTTCAACAACCTGGAAGCATTCGTCACATTTACAAATTTCCTAAACAGATTCAGAAAATTGAAGCGATTTGATTTTTTTCCCCTGAACATTTTCCCTGGAACTGCATTAGTGATACTCTCTAGGTCAGAACAGTTAAAAATAATTATATTCCACACCACACCAAGCCTTCAAGGATTGCAACCACTCTTTAAGAATACGATGCTCATGACAGTGTCTTCTTCATATCCCCTATGCTTAGTCAAGTCCTAGTAACTGTCTGACCCATTGTGGAATGAGTATCTCTTATTGTCTCTCAACACAAACTTTACTACTGATTGTGGTATTTAAGCGGTGATGGAGATGATTACGTAAAAGGGGCTGCCCTCTGCTCATTTCCTGTTGAATAAGCTGGACACTAGTATGCCTGGTACCCAACAGTCATATTGGCTGAATAGGAACTGACACGCAGGTCATGTGACAGGAAGGGAAAGTCATCTTTATGAAGTCATCTTTACTTTCCCTTCCCACATCCTTGCACAGCCTCCCTGCAAGATGCACAGGAGTTGAAGCTGCTTCAATAGCAATAGTCGCCCCGGAGAGGGGGTGAGCGAGCTGGACTATTACTGGGACTGGACAAACTGGGCGGCTGGCTTTGCCTGGCGCCGCAGCAGCCCTTCCGGATGGCCCCCCCTCCCTGCTTGGCCCCACTTCCTTGCCGACGCTGCCTCTTTCCTCCTCCGTTCCTTGCCTGGCTTGTTTGTTCCTTGCCTGGCCTGGCTGCTCTCCTGGCACGATTTCTCCTCTGCCCACCCTCGCTGCTGTGGGCTCTCCTCCTGTGTCTTCTGCCTGGCATCTGGCTCTCCCCTGCTTTGGTCTCTCAACACCTGGCCTCCTCTGGCCACGGTCTCTGGGCTTCTGGACTCGCTGGCGCAGCCCCATCTGGCTTTGACTATTACCATCATTACCATCATTATCATCATTATCACCCGCCATTGCCCTTGGGGTATCATCTTGGATAGCGCTCGCTCAAGTCATCTCATTGCGGCACGCTGGACTCTGGATGGGTGGGAGCACTTACAACGAGTGCAGAGGCCCTCGGACTTGTCGGTAACATCTATAGTCTGCTCCTTGGTTTGCTCCTTGGTACATCTGTCCAACGGAGGGAGCGACGGAAGATGGCAGAACTACAAGGGGGGACTTAATGTTTCTAATGTACCCCCCCCCTCTTTCACGATCCACCTCGGCCACCCCGGACTTTAGACTCTGGACCCTTTGTTATACCTTTCCAAGAACTAGGTATACCACCTGCCTACCACCTGCCTACCACCTGTATACCACTTGTATACCACTGTTGGCGCTCAACTATCTCAAATTTTAAGAACTATCTGCACAGTTATTAATCTATACTTGCACAGTGCGCCATAAATTTTTAGGAATGCGGTGTGAATGGTATGCCTGATTGATGACTGTACCCACTTTTTTAACTTTATTATTGTTGTATTTTTTGTGTTTTAATTGACCTATGTGGGGAATGCATGGATGAGTGGCTGGGTTTGTGTGAGAGGACTGAGAGTACAGCCTGGTGCCTCCTCCACTGAGTGCTATTGCAGAAGTGGTAGGGGGCGCAGGCCTACCTCCCGTCCCGGAATGAGTGACAAAGATTGCCCTCTGGATGGTGCGGAGGCTGTGGGAGGGGATATGGGGTCTACAGGTGCGGTGGTGGGCCGGAGCATTACAGTCACTATGGGGAGAGGCAGGTATGACGGGAACTTCAGGGCTAGCCATTACCGGGGAAGGAGGGTTCGCTACGTCACAGAGATCCCTCCTTCCGGCCCTGCTAGTTCCACTCCAGGGCCAGATGGCGAGAACTGTCAGGGCCCTGGTCTCAGGCTGTTGTTGCTAAATGCCAGGTCTGTGGTTCACAAAGCTCCCCTTGTCCGGGACCTAATTTTAGACGAGGGGGCAGACCTGGCATGTATTACTGAAACCTGGCTGGGCCCGGAGGGAGGAGTCCCCCTCGCTGAAATGTGCCCAGAAGGATTTCAGGTGCTTCATCAGCCGCAACCCCAGAGAAAGGGGTGGGGGAGTGGCTGTCATCGTCCAAACGTCTTTAGTTCCTCATAGGATCCCTGCTCCGGAGCTTGTCGGGTGTGAGTCCCTGTTGATGAAGTTGGACCTTGGTGGTCAAGTAGGTTTGTTGCTAATGTACCTACCTCCCAACAGCATTGCAACAGCCCTCCCCTCGCTCCTCGAGTCAGTAGCCAAGTTGGCGGTAGAGTTCCCCAGGCTTATGGTTCTGGGGGATTTCAACCTGCCTACACTTGGTGAACGCTCTAACGGGGCGCAGGAGTTTGACAGCCATGGACTTGACCCAAGTAATTTGGGGTTCGACTCATTCAGCAGGTCACACGCTTGACCTCGTATTCCTTTTGGAGCAGTGGAGATGTGATCTAGAGTTGAAGAGCATTAAAACCTTGCCCTTGTCATGGTCTGATCACTTCCTATTGAGGCTTGACTTTTGGAAACCAATCCCCCATTGTAGGGAGGGGGAACCGATTAGGTGGCTCCGCCCCAGGCGCCTGATGGACCCTATGGGATTTCAGACGGCGCTTGGAGAAATACCTGACACTATCGTCCACAATCCGGTGGAGTGCTTAGTCGCTGCCTGGAATACAGCGGCGGCAGGGGCTCTAAACCGGATTGCGCCTTTGCGACCTCTCCGAGGCAGCGGATCCAGGAGGGCCCCTTGGTTTACCGAGGAACTCCGGGAGATGAAGCGCCAAAAGAGACGCCTAGAGCGCCGCTGGAGGACCAGTAAATCTGAGTCAGACCGAGCACTGATGAAAGCCTTTATCAGAGCCTATCTTGTGGCAATACGGGCGGCGAAATGCTCGCATTTTGGCGCCCTTATTGCATCCGCTGAATCACGCCCAGCCGCCTTGTTTAGAATAACCCGCTCCCTCTTGAAAGGGAGGGATGCGGATGACCCTTTACAAGGTAGAGCTGAGGAATTTGTTCAGTATTTAACGGATAAAGTCGCTCGGATTCGGACAGAGCTGGACTCCAATTGCACGGTAACAGCGGAGGTACCGGGGGAAGGTCTTGAGCATACTTTATGGATTCAGTTTCAACTTGCTTCTCCTGAGGAAGTGGACAAGGCCATGGGAGCAGTGAGTGTCTCCACTTGTATACTGGACCCGTGCCCCTCCTGGCTGGTCTCGACCAGCAGAGAGGTGACACGTGGCTGGATCCGGACGATTGTTAACACCTCTCTCTGGGAGGGAATCTTCCCGCCCCTCCTAAAGGATGCGGTGGTGAGACCCCTCCTGAAGAAACCGTCTCTGGACCCAGCCATTTTGAGAAACTATCATCCAGTCTCCAACCTGCCCTTAGTTGGGAAGGTTGTTGAGAAAGTGGTGGCCTCTCAACTTCGACGGTCCTTGGATGAAACCGATTATCTAGATTCCTATCAGTCGGGTTTCAGGCCTGGTTACAGCACAGAAACTGCTTTGGTCGTGCTGATTGATGATCTCTGGCGAGCCAGGGATAGGGGTCACCCCTCTATCCTTGTGCTCCTTGACCTCTCAGCGGCCTTCGATACCATCGACAATGGTATCCTTCTGCGATGGTTGCAAGAGGTGGGAGTGGGAGGCACTGTCCTCCGGTGGTTCCTCCTACCTCTCGGGCAGGTCGCAGTCGGTGTTGGTCGGAGGGCAGAGGTCGACCCCAAGGCCCCTCAACTATGGCGTGCCGCAGGGCTTGGTCCTGTCCCCCCTCCTATTTAACATCTACATGAAGCCGCTGGGTGAGATCATACGCCGGCACGGGATTAAGCACCATCAATACACGGACGATACGCAGCTGTATCTGTCCGCCCTGTGCCAACTCAGCGAAGCAGTAGAAGTGATGTGCCAGTGCCTGGAGGCTGTTAGGGTCTGGATGGGAGCAAATAAGTTGGCACTCAATCCAGACAAGACCGAGTGGCTTCTGATGTTCCCTCCCAAAGATTGGCAAACTATTCCATCTCTCAGGCTGGGGGGTGAAATTATACGCCCCTCAGAGAGGGTTCGCAATTTGGGAGTCCTCCTGGATCCCCAGCTGACTTTAGAACACCATTTGTTGGCTGTGACCAGGGGGACCTTTGCCCAGGTTCGCCTGGTGCACCAATTGCGACCCTACCTGGATCGGGAGGCCCTTCAGACAGTCACTCACGCCCTTGTGACCTCAAGACTGGATTACTGTAACGCGCTCTACATGGGGCTGCCCTTGAAGAGTGTTTGAAGACTTCAGTTAGTCCAGAATGCAGCCGCGCGAGCGATTGTGGGTGCACCTAGGTACACCCACGTCACACCTATCCTCTGCGAGCTGCACTGGCTACCCATTAGTCTCTGGACCCGCTTCAAGGTGCTGGTCGTTACCTATAAAGCTCTACATGGCATCGGACCTGGGTACCTGAGAGACTGCCTCCTGCCGATTATCTCCCAGAGACCGATTAGATCGCACAGGTTAGGTCTCCTCCGGATTCCATCTGCCAGCCAATTCCGGCTGGCGAGTCCCCGGGGGAGAGCCTTCTCTGTTGCAGCTCCAGCCCTCTGGAATGACCTCCCCATGGAGATCCGGACCCTTTCTACCCTCCCAGCCTTCAGTAAAGCCACCAAGTCCTGGCTGCTCCAGCAGGCCGGGGGGGCTGTGAGACATCCAGCCCCACAGAAATTGTGAATGTTACGTCTTTTTTAAAATGTTGTCTTTGTCTATTTATCCCCCCTTCCCTTGTCTGTTGTGAGCCACCCAGAGTCCTTTGGGAGTGGGCGGCATACAAGACAAATAAAATGAAATTAAATGAAATAGTGCTTAGACGTATATACCACTTTACAGTCCTTTTCAGCCCTCTCTAAGTGGTTTACAGAATCAACATATTTCCCCCAACAATTTGGGTCATCATTTTACCCACCTCAGAAAGATGGAAGGCTGAGACAACCTTGAGCCTGGTGGGATTTGAACTGCCAAATTGCAGGCAGCTGGCAGTCAGCAGAAGTAGCCTGCAGTAGTGCACTCTAAACACGATGCCATCATGGCACACCGTGGCGCACAGTGGTGCACCGTAGCTTAAGAGGGAAACTTTCTCTGTTAACCTGTGCATGATCTGGAATATCTCCCTTACTTCAGTCTGTGCTCCCTCCGCAGTCCATCCCACAAGATTAGGGAGGTGGTGACAACAACCTTGTTAGATAAATTTGTATTCCACTGTATCCTTTCACATTCAAGCTAGCTTGCAACAGTGCCACATATTCTAATATGTCCTTGGCAAGACTAGCCTTAGCCTAAATAAACACCACAACATTTGTAACATATCAAAACCAATAAATGACATTCATACAGAACACAGGTGAATATACCAATGGTGAACCACCATTCCAAAAGAACCCCTGGGAAAGTTTGGTCTTCACCAGTTCCAAATTCATAGAGCATGCCCTGCTTGGCAGCCCACACCAACCCATCTATGGCCCATCTATAAGCAACAGATCCACATGAATGGGTTGAGATCACTCTGTTCCATGGCTAAAGCATTGCATGCGATTCTTGCAGTGGACAGGAGTAAGAGAGAGACCTGTTAACATCCTAAAATTGCTTCTGCCACCCACCAGCAGCAGAGACAGCAATTTGTGCTTATTTTTTTTCCACCTGGCAAATGAGAATGTTAATGCGAGGGAAAACTCAGCCACCAATCATTGCAACTTAAATGGCTCTACGGTAAACCGCCAGGACAATGCCATCATAATTTTCACTGCCATCAACTACAGACATATTCATTGTGAAACAGCAATTCAGCCATAAACCTGACTACTTCAGCACTTCCAATTTTCCAGTAAATGGAGGAGCTGGCTGGAAAGAATGGCAGAGAAGAGGCCCAGGAGCCACTTTGTCAAACTTTGGTGTCTTCTATTTCTGAAATTTGGTTGGAATTTTTAAGTCAATTGCTTAATACATAGCCAAGGGCTTTGTAATTACAATATCCAGAGGGATTGCACGCCCACATTATTTGAGAGGAAAGTAACTTAGAAATTTCATTGTTTGTTGAGTTATGAATACCAAGGAGATGGATTAATGGAATGGATTATCTAGAATTCTGATCAGAATAATTCTGTATTCCAACCTCTTGTTCAGATTTATTGCATTAAATTAACCCTGAAAGCCTGGGAAGGGACAAATCTAGCAATTATATAGCCCACTTAATTTTTTTTAATGGATTCGAGAAAACCCATCCATGAAGCTTCTAATAGAACTCATGAAGCTTCTAATCAGCTTCATCTGTATTTGAACAATTAGTTTGTATATATGTATGTACAGTACTAAGTACTGTATCTAAGTATCATCAGGCAGTGTCCTGTTGGGAAAGTGTCATCAGAAAAAAAATCAGATTTTTCGCAATTTACAATGTTCCTGCCAAAGTCATTATCCCTTTTGGGTACTTGAAAGTTTACTGGATGAGTGAGTGGCCAAAAAGAACACAGAAGAAGCTTTTATAACCGTACCAAGTAACTTTCTCTCTAAATGGATAATATTAATTTCTTTTTTCTCATTAACGTTAAAATTATATACTAACCGTGGCTTTGCCATCAGCTGCCATCCAAAGTATTGAAATAAAGGGTGAAGCTGGAAAACAAAGGGTATAATTACATTTTAAAAACTAATAATGCTAGGAAAATGCTTGTCATTAGCATTTAATGGACATATTGGAGTGTCGCTAGTTTCACTGTGCTGTATTCCATGCAACAGAATTGAAAATAGCTCTCTAAATAGCAGGCCTGCAGGCATGGTTGAGGATTGAGCTAAGGAACCAAACACAAACAGCCAAAAGAAAGAGCTCAGAAAGAAAGAAAGGGGTTCCTTCCATACATAGCACTGAACTTGAATTCTTTAAATCATAGTTTGTTGTAGTTAGAAATTGCTTGGTTGATACGCAATGGATTAGCCCTAACTGGGTTTGTATACATTGGCTAAAAATGAATAGCCCCCTCCACTTCCGGTAATTGACTATAGAAGATGTGGCTTGGGGAAGCACGATATGGAGTCTGAAACCTATGAGGAGAAAAGGACAAAGGATAAACAGTAAAGAAGAGGAAAAAGTTCTCCAGGGATTCACAATTATACCACTGGTAGAACTCCCTGATTGTTCGGACAGGAATCAAATATTTCATGAGACATTTTCCTCTCTGCTACACCCAACACTCTGAGTTAGAATCCAAAGGCTCAGATTGCAAAGTAGGAAATCCTTTGATGTGCGGGGCCACTGCTGCAGGAATATTTGTTCCGAGTGTAATTTTTGCTCAATGGGCAATAACAACAAATAGAGTACATATCCACTGTGCTTAAAACAGGAGCACAAGGCACACAACAGTGCACACTGTGATGTTAGAAAGCTTGGGTGTATTTTTTTTCACCCATAGCTCTGCAAAGGCAGG
The DNA here is from genome assembly GCF_051295495.1 of Thamnophis sirtalis. Classification (NCBI taxonomy): domain Eukaryota; kingdom Metazoa; phylum Chordata; class Lepidosauria; order Squamata; family Natricidae; genus Thamnophis; species Thamnophis sirtalis. The sequence continues at coordinate 80,116,650 of NW_028261386.1, read as the reverse complement.
CTCCAAATTTTACGGTTTAGAAATTAAATCTTTGATTGCCACCTTCACCCTTGATGAAGAAATGTCTTTATTTTAATTTTGTGCTTCTTCAAATTGTCTCCAATTCTCCCATGGCACTGAAAGGAGGCATAACTGATGCAGCATCTATTTAGTGACATAACTCTGATACTGCACCAATCCACCCAACTGGTTTTTGAGCAATTCCCATGAGTTAAATTTGATATTAAGGATTGAAGCACAACTTGATAGACCACAGGTGCCTCAATTACTCCAAGATTCTTCATAAAAATATTTCTCTCTGCCTTTTCAAAAATATTTGACCTAAGGAATGGAAAGTTAACTTAACAAAAAAGAAAATTATGGATGGACATTTACACAGACACACACGTCCAAACCTCAAAACCCTGAATTTGAAGAAGACAGTTTCATGAGGACAACTTGGAAGCATTATTTTTAATTTAAAAAATCATCATGGCTAACAATAGATCAAAACATTCGGCTTAACATATTTAACTATAATTAATTAAAAATAATAGAGATGTTAAATTTGGCTATAAATAAGGCTTCAACAAATGAAGAGGAATGCTATAAAAATCATTTTCAGTGCTGTATAAAAATTGGATCCCAAGCAGACAGATAGGAAATCCTTTCTTTGATATATACATTATAAGGAAGAACAAAAGTTAAACAGAAAAAGAGATATAATGTAACAAACAATATTATCATAACTTAAAACCTATAAGAAGCAGTAAAGAGAAAGGTGGACTATAGTGAAGTATTATTCCCATTGCAACCAAGAGAGGGAAGTTACAACTGCCACCTCCAAAACAACAATAGCAATAGCACTTAGACTTATATACCACTTTACAATGCTTTACAGCCCTCTCTAAGAGGTTTGCAGAGTTAGCATATTGCCCCCAACAATCTGAGTCCTCATTTTATCAACCTCAGAAGGATGAAAAGCTGAGTCAACCTTCAGCAGGTGAGAATTGAACTGTTGGCAGTGAGCAGTGAATTAGCCTGCAATACTGCATTCTAATCACTGCACCACCACAGCTCTTATAGTTGTGTGTTTCTAGCATACCTGATGGCATCTGGCTCTAAGAGTTCTAAAGCTTCTCCCAATTTATCAAGGACTCACTTCCTACTTAATGTTATAAGGGGATTAGTGCAGATCTGCTATGTTTGTCTGGAATTCTACAAAAGAATCTGAAAGAAGATTCCCCAGACTCCATGGCAGCAGATAGAAATCATATTTACATTTTTTTACTATGTAAAATAACTCAGCTTTGCTTAACCTCTAGAAACTCAGCTGTTTGCAGAGAAGTTTCTTCCTTTCTCCAAGCCTTCCTGAAATGACTATGTGAATTTGCAATGTCATGAAGTCAAATGACCAAACCGGGAAATGCAGAGAAGATTCTCATCTGCAAAAAGATCACTTGCTGCCAGAAGCATACCAGGCTTTTTAAAAGATTTAGAGAGATGAAAAAATCCCTGGTCCATCTTGTGAAGTTTAGTAATTAAGTGAAACCTTCATTTTGACTTGTTTTCTTTTTTCTTGAGAAACTGTACCTGGTCATTTCTGTTGGCATACATCTTTCTGTAGATCTGTTGTTATTTTAGCCATTTCATCGTGTCTGACTCTTGATGACTTTATAAGCTATCCTGTCAAGCACAGTTCTTTCGATTGTTGGACGTTCAACTTTGTATCAGATTTGATGCTATCAAGCCAGCATGTTCTTTGCTTGCCCCTTTTTCTTGTTCCACTAACCATCCTTAGCATCGTTGCCTTCTCCAATGGATTTGCACGCTTGACATGGCCAAACTAAATCAGATGTAGCCTTATGATTTTAGCTTCTAGTGATGTGTCTGGTGTCTGATGTGTTTGGAGAAAAATAGCCCATTTTGCTTTCAGCAACACTCAATGGATTGCTTGGGGCTGTATTAGATCACTGTCAGTAAGTAACTTTATGAAATCAGAGGCTCCCATAATTTTATCTGAGCCTGGCATGTATAATATGTCTTGGGGAAAGATAACATTGTGCCATCTAGATGATTGGGATTACGGTGGTGCAGTGATTCGAGTGCAGTACTGCAGGCTATTTCTGCTGCCTGCCGGCTGCCTGAAATTTGGCACTTCAAATCTCACCAGGCTCAAGGTTGACTCAGCCTTCCATGATTCTAAGGTGGGTAAAATGAGAACCCAGATTATTGGGGGCAATATGCTGACTTTGTAAACCACTTAGAGAGAGCTGTAAAGCACTGTAAAGCAGTCAATAAGTCTAAGTGCTATTGCTATTACAATTACATAAACCCAGTTATCATAGCCAATGTCAGCTATTATGGCTATGCCAGTCCAGAGCATCCATTTGCTTGTCCTGGCTTGAAATATTCCATTCCTATAATTCTCTAATTATCATTTGGAATAAAGTACAATGCATATGTTTCCCTGTGCAACTTTGAGAAAATTCTCTGAACATTGCTCTTTGACTATATTAGTAACTAATTTATAAAACAGTGTAGCATGATGAAAGATCCTTCAAATAGTAAGGAATGTTTGAAACTGCCTGAATTTCCAATGCTTCCATACATTCAGACACACGAAATCTTCAGCTGCCCATCCAGACCTGACTAAAGCCTTTGTTTCCTGGATCATCTGAAAATATCCCCTTGCCAAATCTAAATATGAATTTTCAGGTAAGAACTGAAATTTGGACTTCACTATGTAACTATTAAGGGCAGGGAAACCTATCACTGTTTTGTTAACATTGGTTTCAGCTCTTGTAAGAGAAGCTAGAAATTATTCTACCTTTCAGACAGATTTATAGTTGTTTGCCAATACGATATTAGATGGGTCAATCTATTAGGGTTGGGGCATAATTTTAACAAGTAGGTAAAGATATTTATCCAGAGATTAAATCCAAGTCAACTGACTCCCACTTCCCATCAAAGTATACATTTGTAACACAGGTGGTAACCTTGAAGATATTTCTTAGACGTTTTGTTTGAAAACTTTCCAAGATGATCCTAGATAACATCATCCTGCCTCATCAGGCTTTTTTTTTTTTTTTTGGCTAAGAAATCCACAGTTACTGTTTTGAATAACCTTTTTTAATAAACACCATTTCCATAAAAAGTAAGTATTTAATATATGTGTGTGTATGCATGTATACACACACAAACAAACACACAGACACACACAGGTTGACTCACCCTTCTATCCTTCCAAGGTTGGTAAAATGAGGACTTTGTAAACCATCCAGAAAGTGCTGTAAAGCACTATGAAGCAGTATGTAAGACTAAATGCTATTGCTATAGCTATACATATCCCTTTGATCCATGTTTCCAACTATAACATTTAAACAGATTTGGGACTGGAGTGGATAATAATAGATATTTATATTGTCATTTACCGGTCCTGCAAAGAATTCTATTTTGGCAGATGATGTTACTTCTAGGTCAAGAAGTCCATGTTGATTTTTATATTCAGCAAAGCTGACAAAAAGATTGTTAAAGTATTTGAACAGATGGCAGAAATGCAGTATTATTATGAGATAAAGAGGAGTCAATTATCTGTGATTTTGTAGGGTTTATTGATTAGTGGTACATGTACCACTAAAGTGTGATTGATATCCAATGCCCCTGCTAACTTGGAAAGAAAGTAAAAGTTGATCTTTGGGTGCAGATAAAGTAAAAAAAATGCCAGAATTAGAAAAAGCTTTCTTGAATTGAGAAGAAGCCACTCAAACATTCCTAAACAGACCTACTACTTAAGAATCAGAGTCAATAGTAAAGAATAAATCAAATTAATGAATTGCTTACCTGTAACAAAATTAAATACGCTTTTGTTATTGCATCTAAAATGCTTGCTTCAGTGTAAAAACCTGGAAAAAATAGGGGTGAAGGAGAGAGTAAGAATCATTGTGGAACAATCAGAAATAATAATACTGGAAAGGAAGTAACTTGTATAACGCATTTCCTGTTAATTGCACAAATCAACATCACAGTGAAAGATTGTTGTGCACATGCTGAAGTTACTCTTTGGCTAAATGAAGAGATTCAGGTTTGGGATGCACCGATCAGATCACAATGGTTATTCTGATGAACTGAAAATGAAATGTCTTCATAAAATAGAAAGAATTTATTATAAATACAGTGAGATGAATTTTCCATCAAAAGCCAGAAAAAAGATGATTATCTAAGAAATGAGGGGTATGAACTCATATACATAAAACTGAATTAAAAACAAAAATGTGCATTTAAAATTGATCTCATTTATTTCCTGATTCATTTGTTCCTTCTGTATGGTAAAAAAAAAAAGTAAGGGCACTATGAGGCTGGCTTTCACCAGTTGCTTAATTTGTAAAAAAAAAATTCAGACATAATATGTGAAACTGACAAACACATAAGAAATTGGTGTCTATTCATTACTTTACTAGATAGTTGCTAGTTTATATCCAAGAAGATAAATAGGTATGAGCTTCATTAATTGGAATAACTATTATGACCTCCTGATTTTTTTCTGTTTCTTGAAGAGTAATTAAGCTGTGATCAACTAAAAATTTTACAAAACCCAGAAAAACGAGACAAGAAAACAGAAACTAGACAAAAGGCCATAAGAAAAAATAGCATGCATAATTAGATATATTTATAAATACTAAGCATGTTTGCAATCTTAAGCAGAAGTACAAAACATCAGTATTTATGTCTTGAAAAAATAATATAGAGAGGAGCAATCTGTATAAGATTACTTCATTAATATCATTTAAAAAAACAAATTTGAATAAAAGAATGTATAATTTAAAAATTCTTCAGAATTTTTTAATTAAATTTTGTGTTGCATGATTGCTGAAAAGCTGTACTTTTGTTTCATAATATTCTGACATAATAAATCTGACGCATAACAATAAATATTGAATTAACCTCTTGTACTGCACCACTGTATTCAACCAGATGAAAATGAACAGTAAAATCGCACTAGAATCGATTAGCAAAAATTCTTCTGTACTTTTTAATTTTTCCTCATTTCTTATTCCCTTATTTAAAATTGTAAATAAAATTGAGAATGCCCCAAAAGTTGATAATGTGTTCCAATTTGGAACATATGATAATATGTTCCAATTAGAAAACTAGAAAGATTTTAATTTTTAAAGGAAACAGCACCACACACGTTTTATTTTTAGAATTAATTCTTGTAAACTTGCCAAAACATTTGAAACTTGTAATCAATTCTTCTGCAAAGTACATTAAGCAGAGCCAAATTTCCCATCAGGAGGCAAACTCTCTCTGTCTCCCTCCCGTGAACTGATCATATTTAACTTAGTAACTGGGGTAATCAAGGAATAGGAGTACCGGAAATGGTGACAAACATCATTCCCAGTTTTTCCAAACTTCTAAGGAATGTTTTATATAAAGTTTTGGGACAGTTGTTATGAGATGTCTTAGGATCTATGAAGAAACATGTCAGGCTGCCTAGCCCTTCTGAGTTCTGAATAGTTTTACTCCTATCAAGGCTGGAGGTAACCACAGTGGAAAAACAATCCACAATTTGAAGCAAAATTCAAGAGAGATTGAGATGTGCCCTTTGGTGTGTAAATTTGTTTTTGTGCAATCTGACAGGTGAGGCCTGGTTTGCTGCTCTTGCTATATTTCTATATTTATGCTATGGATATTATAATAATGTATAATATTATACATCTAATCAAAGTTTCTAATGCACAGTTGTTGGACCTTTTCCCAATCAGCCAAACATATCACAAAACACAAGCAACAAGTCCAGTTAAATACAATTGAGGTAGACAATCATTCAAAAACATGAGTATATGCATATATTTAGATTTAAAAGCAAATTACTGATACTGAAAACAAAGACTATACTCATTTGTACTTCTTTTGATTGCAATAATAACATCTTTATTCTGAACCTGAACTGTTCTGTTAGCATTTCTCCTATATTTCACTATGAATGTTAAACACCATCTGAGTCCAATGAACAGGATAAAAACCCAAAGTAAATGTCCTTAGATTTCAATATGTGCATTGAAGGCAGTAATTCAGAAATAAGCCCCTTTTTCAAAGAAGCTGACTTATTTAAATCTCTTTCCTTGAAATCAGTGGGAATGTAAAAGGTATAATTTTTTCTGGGCCATGCCCTATCTTCTCGCTCCTTATCTGCACTGCAGAACTAAAGGAAAAGAGGAAGTCACACTGATCTTTGAAAAAAGGGAAACAGCAACAAAACCGAGCAAATGCCTGTTCTCTATCATTAATTCCAAACAATTATTTTACACTTGAAGTAAACACCAGAATGGCATTTGAGTTTTAAAAGGAGCAAATTGCACATACCGGAGAGCTAGGAGTTCTAAAGAATCTGCCAGAGGTCCCACCTTCTCTTCTTTCTCAAAGGAGACAGGAAACTTCACTCATTTCTTTGAGTAAGAAATGTTCTGCAATGAAAGATTACACAAGAGGAAGCTGGAGGAAAAGTCTTGAGTAGGCAAACCAAAGACAATAGTTTCGTTGGTATAACAACCATAGAAAACCATTTGACCCACAAGCTTATTGCTCCAAATGAAGACATAGCATGGAGTTTTCTTATTCAAAGTTGGATGAAACAAATGCAAGAACAATTCATTTGTCATTCACTTCAATGATACATTCATGGTACAAACCTAAGACCAAAAAAAGAGTTTTCTTTAGAAGATTGGCAGCTAGTTTTATTAATCAGTTTTTTGTCTAAGATTAGAACAGTCATCTTCCACTCTTCATAATTTCTTTGGGTTTTTCTGTAAAAGTTTTTTATTGTTTTCCTTTAGTACAAACATTTCATCATTCATTAATCAGTGTGTCGCCTGAGTACCAAATTTTTGTGTCATAATAATTAAAGTTCACCACCATATTCTTTACGTGTATCTATTCTTATCTTAACATTACAACATAACGTATCTCCTGTTATAACGTTTCCATTCCTAATTTATTTAATTTTATAATGTTTTTATTCATATTAAGTTTCTAGCCAATGATAAAACAACCCCCATATATTATAATAATCAAATTCTTCCTTTCCTTTAATTGCTAGTGTTAATCTGCTCATTTCTGCACATTCTAATATTTTCATAATCACATTTTCCTCTGTAGGGATTACTTCATCTTTCCAATTTTGTGCAAATACAATTCTAGTCGCAGTTATTACATGAATAATCAAATGCACATTTTCTTTACTATATTTCCCTGGTAGGCAACACAACAAAAACAATTCAGGTTTTAAATTAACATGTTGCTGCGTCATCTTCTCCAACCACATTTTGCCATAATTTAGTTATGAGGGAACATTTTAAAATTACCCAGAGAGGTTTGTTAATATTTGAAGTGCAATCAAAATACTTTGTACAGAAGAAGGATAAAAGCATATGCTCCCTGGCAGAGATGGGAGATCAAAAGCTCTCCAAATGTTGTGAAGTTGGAGTTGTATCCAACAACTGGCTTTCCAGGACCAATGTTCCCTCTATTTTTTTTTCAGTGTGAGCGGAAAAGTATAGTGTTTGAGCGACATATTTTCATGCCTGAGCACCTGAATTTTTTTCACAGATGTCACCTACGACAACAACAAAATCAGTATTATTTGAAACTCAAAGTTATGTTTATTCAAGGTACCCGCTTAATTAAAAGTGTTATATAATATCAGTATCACTTAACAACACTCCTGCTTAGCAACCAAAATGTTGGCTGAGAAAGTCTGGCATTTGAAGCATGCAAGTCTTAAAGCTGTCAAGTTACAAGACCCTCGCACCCCTAACCCTTTAGGAAAAAAAAAACCAGGGTTCTTCAAACCTGACAGCTGTAAGACTTGTGGACTTCAACTCCCAGAATTCCTCCTCCAGTCACGTTGCAGAGACGTCATCTGCGTGGATCTGCTCCATCTTCGTTTTTTTTCACAGGGGGCAGGGCTGCCACTGATAATGCCAACGAGCCCCCGCTGCCACCAGAATAACTGCTGCTGCCTCCTCCTCCTCCTCCAACAGCACCACCACATTTGCTGCCCAGCGCTGCAGCTGAGGTGAAGCCACCAAAGCTCCCGCTGGCGCCCCGCCCATGGCAGTGGCGGTGGTGCCTCCTCCTCCTCCACTCAGAGCACCTCAGCTGGGCACTGGGTTACCCCTGCCACCGCCTCCACCTCCGCCGTGCTTTTGAGAAGCCATGAGGCCTTTTTTTCCTGCTCCCACCCCCTCCGCCGCTTTCCTACTAGCTCTCGCGGCCTCATGGCTCCTCAAAAGCACGGCAGAGGAGGAAGGGGGAGGGATAATGCGGGGGTCAGCTCAGGTGCTCCGCGTGGAGGGAGAGGCACCACTGCCACGGGCGCGGGTGCTGACGGGAGCTTTGGCGGCTTCACCTCAGCTGCAGCATCGGGCGGCAAATCCGGCAGTGCTGTTGGAGGAGGAGGAGGCGGCAGCAGATATTCTGGTGGCGGCGGGGGCTTTGGGGGTTCATTTCAGCTGCAGCGCTGGTCACAAGCGGCTAGGATTGGCCGCCCACAAAGGACCACCCCGGGCTTGCTTTGCTGAACACGGGGTGACTGACACTAGTTTGAGAGGCCGCGGCCAGTGCAAACTATCATCAGTCGCTCCGTGCTCATCAAAACAAGTCTGGGGAGATCCTTTGCGGGCGGCCAGTTCTAGCCACCTGCAAAGGAATTCCCTGCGTTTGCTTTGATGAACACGGGGCGACTGACGGTAATGAGCGGCGCAGCCGGCGCCTAGGAGGTCCTAGGAGACCGGCTGTGCCGTGTAAGCTCCTGCTGCCGTTCCCCCACCCCCGTGCCCGTGCTAACCCTAACCAAGACAGAAAATCTGAGGCCCTTCAGTTTCCCGAGCCTGTGACAAAAATCACTGCACGGCAGTTAGAAACTGCTGCACTGTGTTTTCTTGCCATGTGTCCAGAACTGCAAGGCTTTGTGCCCTGGCAGTACTTCTAAAGCATCTGTTGTTAAATGTCTTAGAGATAAGTAATTTGCTAACCTGTGGAAGAGCAAAACTGTCTGTGGAAGCAAAGGACAAGCGGTGATCTTCCTAATGACACAAGGTTCATGCTGTGCATTCAAAGTGCATTCTCATTCCTTGCTTATGTGCTGTTTGTTAGAGTTCTTTTGTGTGAGCTAACGAAGGCAGGTTGCTTAAGATCACAATCCAATCCAAGAGTTTAATATTTGTTCTTCATTATGTTATTAAAGGAAGTTGCTGATTACGTTACTTCACTTAGATTAACAGAGATGAAATGTTCATATTATTCCCAAAGATGCAGAAGAAGCACTTCAGATTTGAACAAGCACCGGAGTTCAGTATTATTCATTAAAACACAAGTGATGCTTTTCAGGATTCAACGTGAGCCAGGAAAAAAAAAGTTGCAAATATTTTAAGATCACTTCTGTTTCAAACTTCTTAAGAAAAACTACAGTTTATTTTCAGGCTCACCGAAGGTGTGAATCACTTCTAAATCTGGGAACTACAAAATTTATACTGCTTTTAGCGAGTCTTCTTGACAATTGAGAAATGTGATTGTAACACGCTCTATGGTACAGCTAGGTATATTTTCTAGGTTTCTTTTTTTTTAAAGGACATTGCTTTTATAATGAACTCAAGGAAGAAGTGTTATCTGTTATTTATCACTTTCACTAGACTTGTGAGAAATTGGCTTAACTAATTCACTGAATAAAGGGTATGGTCTTAAGAAAAACAATTTGATAATCAATTATTTATCGGACAATTATTCCCAGAACCAAACAAACAGATTGCAGGTTCCCGTATTATTTAACTAGATATTAGACTAAAGTAATCAAGCTAACAACTCCTTAATCTTGGAGTTGGCCAATGCCTAGGAGCAACAGAAATTCTGGTATCTCATCTGGAAATTTTTGGTTTAGCCAGTCATGGATGATCAGACATAGGTTCAGCATGCAAAGTCTTTTTTTTTCTTGTATACCCCAGAGGAGTTAAGGCAATTTTCTTGTTTTAAGTGATGTCAATTTTACATGTCATTCAAAAGCAAAACAGTTGTTTAATTTAAGGATAGTTAGCTAAATAAGTAAGCTTCAAAATTCATTGAGATACAATATGATAAGTTGCAAACAAATCACATCATGGTTTAGTGAGATATTTGATAGCTTTTCAAAAACTTAATCTATGTTTTATCCACAGTTTGTGTTTTCAGAAAATCTGGCATATTTCAAGTAACAAGACAAAAAATTCAGGTCTGTTTATCCCCAAACTCATAAGTCTAAAGCTAGAGGAAAGCAAACAATTGGAAATTGAAATACTGGAATTCTGTCAATCAATCTGTCAATCACAACTAGCTGAGTAGTGGAAAGATGCTTCATTAACCTGTCTTGAACCAATAAAGAAGGCTTCATTTCAATTACCATGCAAAACCAATTACCATGACCTCACAATTACCATGCAAAACCAAGAAAGAGATGGGTGTTCTTTAATGAGATCTTAGCGGCATACAATCAGGCAGGGTAATTTCCCCCCACTTTGGATCCAAGTATTGCACAATATACAAAAGATCCATACTAAAAAAAAATCCCTGGAGAATTTTTGAAGATTTTCTTCTATTCAAGTTTTTCCTCTTTCTGTACATTCTATTAAACTAAGAATGGGCAACAGGTAGCAGTCCAGACACAGACCAGTTTCTATTCACTTTAATCAGTACAATACAGTGACATATCACTGCAAACATATCACACTTTGGGTTTTAATATGATATGCTTACTATGACCAGTAAGCATCCGCATTTACTAATTGATAAAGGTGTTTTGTCTGGTATATACTGCAATAAGGTCTTTATGAGTCAGTTTGTCAACATATTTGTTCCTTCTTCTTTTTCCCAAAAAGTAATTGCTCTCACATTTAGCTCCATTCCAGTGATTTCATGAAAACTTTCTTGTAGTGTCCTTGTCAAGAATATGGAATTTCAAATTCCCAGCCCAACCTAAAGACTTTACATTTTTTTATGATTCCTTCATCAAGTACCAGTATATATTGTTTAGATTAGTCAAGATTGACTGGGTACTACTAAAAATGGATTCCCACATTTATATCTCTAATTATGACATAGTTTTGTTCAGCTGCCTAAATTGTATATATTATTATATATTTCATTAATACATATAAATAGTACAAATGTTTCCAATTCTAATAACTTTATTTAAGGAAACCCAAATCCTGGATAAATATTCAAATTTCTGATGTTCTCAGGGATACAAACCGAAAACCTTTGATTATATTGCATCATATAAATCATTCAGTACATTTTTCAGCTGAAATCACAGCTAGCATTTCTTTAGTTTTTATTTATTTACTTATTAAATTTATTGACTTCACATCTTACCACAAAGTAACTCAGGGCAGTTTACGATATTAAAAAGATACCATAAAATTTTACAAAACCTATACACAGCCATATTTTCTTTTGGGTCTTTGGCCTGCCACACTTTCTATTATTCTGCTATGCATTTTCTATTGTGGGGAAAATGGGAGGGGGGATTGTAAGGAGTCACATACTATGTAGCCACAACAAAATTATTTCTAGAAAGCCAAGGTCATCCTTTGCTTCTGCACTTGACCAGAATTGGATGGGTGGAACTGCCAGCATGGCAGTGGGAGATTGGACCATATGATGGGCTTGTGGGTGTGGGGCAAGATCTTGAACTTTCAACTAGATGGGCAAAATCGGGGAGCTTTCAGATTTGGGTGTTCCCAGACATGCAACTCTCTTAATAAATTAGAACTTTGACCAATACTTTGCCTTGGACTCTGATTTACTTTTGGATCGTGACAAGAGACTAAATTATAAAAAGGATAAATATCCAACTGTAACTAAACTATGAAGAGAGAAGGAATAGGATGAGCAGGAGGGGAGGTGGGACTTGCTATTAGTTTGTCAACTGGTCCCAATGTGAAGATCCCCCCTCCCATTGAACCCTAAGCCAGCTGGCAGAGGCAGGTCTGTAAGCAATTGCAGACGGGCAGGAGGGTTGGAGCCAACCTCTTTCCGAGGGATAAGGAGCAATGGCAGAGAAGGCTCTTCTCCTGAACCCCAACTGCTGGAATACTGTGGCTGATGGGCCATCAGCATGCCACCTCAGCCAGCATTGGTAGGACGGGCCAATCACAGCGGGATGAGACGATATTATATCCATATAAACTGACCTGGGACATGTGGCTCAGCAGCTAAGGTGCCAAACTTGTTGATCAGAAGGTCAGCAGTTAGCAGTTCGAATCCTTGGTGCTGCATCATGGAGTGAGCTCCTGTTACTTGTTACTTTTGCCAACCTAGCAGTTCAAAAGCACGTAAAAATTGAAGTAGAAAAATAGGGACCACCTTTGGTGGGGAGGTAACAGCGTTCTATGCACTTTTGGTGTTTAATCATGCAAGCCACATGACCATGGAGACGTCTTCGGACAGCGCTGGCTCTTCGGTTTTGAAACAGAGATAAGCACTGCCCCCTAGAGTCAGGAACGACTAGCACATATGTGCAAGGGGAACCTTTACCTTTACCTTTAAATTGACCCAGTTTATCTTATTTCTCTAACAGATTGGCACTGGCAAGGGTTTGAAGCCCCAGAGAACTAGAATAGATGTTTTCTCACTTCTGAGCAGGCATGTTTTCCAGCCCTCCTTCTATTGACCAAAACTGCACAACATAACATTGGTTGTCCTCATTGTTGAAAGAATAAAGATTGGCTTCTGCTTCAGCTTCAGCTAACCTGCTTCAACAGACCCTGTTTGAAGCCATGGTAGTCAGTTCACCTTCCCCTCTAATAGATTATACATACCTTGAGGCTGCCCTCCAACCATGTCACAATAAGGAGGAAAATATTTGTTTAACACCAATAGAGCTGAGCATGACTTAAGCCTGTTTTACTGATAGGCTAGAGGACAATGTGAAGGCAGGTCATGGAGAGCAGTAGGACAGAAGAAAGGCATGGCCCATTGCCAAGTCATGTCTGTCTTGGGGTTAGATTTTCAAGGGGGGAAAGTCCTTTCTTCTGCTGTTCTTAAACCCACACAATGTGGCTTAATGAATGACTCATCCAGCCCATTTGATCACAGAGAAACCTCCCCAGGTGGAATGATTCAGACAGCATGTTGCCCTCTCTTCTGACTTCTCCAGATGACCACGTTACCCCCACCTACCACTAGAAGTTCTATTAATAGAAATTAAAGTCACCCACCAACTTTAAAAAGTTGTTTCTTCAGGCAATTAACATCGTTCAAACATGGGCAGTTTCAAACTTAAACAGGTTGTTCTGTTTCACACTAACTTTTTCCACTAGAAGATTGTGGCTGAAATAGATGTAACACTTAAGATCATGGAACATCTAGATGTAACTTTTTCCCTCTCTCCTCCTAACAGTATTCATAGAGGATGCCCTGTAGTGAGGAGAGGGCTAGTGGTAAGTTTCATTGGCCATAATGATAAAGAGGAAATGTTTAATCCACTCACCAATTTTCCTAATAGCAATAGGACTTAAACTTATATATCTCTTCACAGTGCTTCATAGCCCACTCTAAGCAGTTTACAGAATCAGCATAATGCCCCCAACAATCTGGATCCTCATTTTACTGACCTCGGAAGGTTGGAAGGCTGAGTCAACCTCAGTTATTCATGAATAAACAAACACCCCAAAGGGCACAGGTGTCAAACTCGCTGTGATGTCACACTAATGACTTGTCACATTGATGTCACATGACATATTGTAATATTTTTTGCCTTTGCAGAGCTCACGTGGGTGTGGCCTGCATGTGATGCACGGCCTCCAGTTTGACACCCCTGCTATAGGGAATTAATCCAATTGTTTGAATGTATTGTGATACTAGATATTTCACGTATTACATAAAATGTACTTGGCTAGTTGGTGAATCAGTGCTTTGTGTGAAGGCAGCACTTGAACTGGGTACTGATAGCTAACTGAGCAAAATCTCATGGATAAGTAGATTTCAAGTTCATAGTATTTATTATTTTTTACTTCCATTCTCTAATCAATAAAAGTTTTTCAGATATTTAAAGTGTACAGTGCTGTTTCTTGAATATTTGACCACAAAAGTGTACATTTACAAAGTTGTGTTTCCTTTTTCTGTTTTTTAAAGCCCTGTAACATCTAACTATAGTACTCAGATATATTTCAGATATATTTCAAGATTGGAATTTATGGACTTTGAACTTTTCCAGATTTAACATTGAAGCCTGGTCTTCTCCTGTGTGCTGCTCAGGGAATCCAATCATGGGTTAACTTGGCCCTCTAGCCTTGAGACTGAGTATGTAAATTTTCAAACCACACCTCCTCTGGCTGGACTTCTCCAGTTTTCTTTACTCAGTCCAAGCCTACGAGACGTCTTTCAATTCTCTCTCTGACTAATTGACAAAGTTCTCATGGATTATTGGTTTCTACAATAGGAATTCGCTCCGTTGTGGATTTCTATCTATTTTAAGGTGAAGGCGGCAGTTTCTGCCAGCCCGATTCCTCATAGTCGCTGTTTTTCCCTCGTTAGGGATTGTGCTTCAACAGCTTGGGCATCGGACGATCTTGCCGGCTCTGGAAGCAGCTTTACTGTCTGCCCTCTATTTCTCTTTGGGGCGTCGGATTTGTGAGCCTCCCAGCGCCGTTTTCGTGCCGGATAGCACCCGCCTGCGGGCGCGGTCGGATCCTGGGCTGCTGCCTGAATGGGCTACCCCCCTCCTCCCTCCTTCGTTCTCTCATTGGAGCGGCTGCTGGGCAGGCTCAGTGGTTCGGCAGTTGGTTTCTCCCTGCCGTTTGTGATTTAAATTTCGCACCCTTGCTGCTGGTCGCCATTTTGGGGGACGATTTCACGCATGCGTGGGAATACCCGAAAGTGATGAGGCATTTTGTTTCGCATGCTGGAGTCTGCGCAGTTCTGGTGACCCTCCCCTTTCCCTCACTCGAGGCTGCTGACTCAGGGAGGAGGTCGCTTTGTCTCTGCCTCTGCTTCCACATGGCGCCTTGGCGGTGGAGCGCAGTTTGGATTCCTTTGTTCAGTGATTGAGCTATTTCAAATATCATATCATGGCTGATCAATCAGTAGTTAAAGGTACTGTAGAGCCAGTTTCAGAGCCCCGTTCCCCTGGCGAAGGGGGGGCTAGCCCTAGGCCCGGAAGGCCGCCACCAGGGCCTCCAGTAGTAGGCCTCGAGCCTCATCCACTGCCCGGGACAAGTTGCATAAGCGCAAGGACAAGGACAAGGTTCCACCAAAGGCTCTGGGGCTCCCGTTTGTCCACCCCCGGTTCTAATTCCACAAAATGTCTCTCCGGTGCATGTGAATGAGCAGGGTTGGTCTCCTGATATTCAGCTTCCCCAGGCTCCACTCCCTGAGGTGGGGGTTTTTGGACCCCGTTCTCCCCCGATTATTTCTGAAGCTAGAGGGGCCTCTCTTCGCTCGCCCCCACGGGCTGGGCCTTCTGCCACTTTCATGCCCACAGCTGCAGGCCTCAGGCCTCTGGAGGGCCAGGATCTGGGCCTTCCTGCCGATTTATACCTTATGATATCTGAGGCTATCTCTAAAGGGGTGGATGCAGAGTTACTGCGTAGGGCCCAGGCCCCTAGGCCTACTGTGGCCCACTCGGGCCTAGTCTCCCAGGTGGGGCAAGGAGATTCTTCTCTTCTTCAAACAGATCCTCCTTCACCTTTACCCTCAGTGTTCAGTGGGAATCTGCCTTAGTCGAGGAAGGTGAACTTATTGATAGGGAATTTTCCGATGACGAAGGCCTCCCTAGAGACCAGCCTACTGCCCCTGGGCTATTCCGCCATGCTCTTTTCAAATCTTTACTGTATAAGGCCAAGACCACCACCCACATGGGGGAGGCGGCTTCTAAAGAGAGCACAGCTGTGGGGCTGGATGCCACCGAGCGCCTCTTTGCTGAGCAGGTGGCCTTGCAGGATGTTATACCATCTCCCAAGCTCTTTCTTGATCTGATTCAGAAGTCATATTTTAAGAAATGCTTTATTGCGGGTCTGGAAGAAATACCAATATAAATTAAATGACAAGATACCCATGTGGGCAATTCCTAGACACGCAATGGAAAATATGAATACAGCACAAAAACATGACAGAATTACCTACAGACAGCTTCTTACCTCGGAAAGGGGGGTATTACAATTAAAATCTTTAGAGGTATTAAAAGAGGAGAAGGTAGTTCAAACATGGTTCCAGTATGGGCAATTACAGGCTAGGTGGAAAATAGATCAAAAAATTGGTTTTATTCAAGTTGAGGATAATCTGTTTAAACAAATAAGAGATCAAAGCTTAATGCATATAAAGAGGATATATAATGTATTAATACAGATGGATTCGGAAACAGAATTAGTTAAAGATTGTATGATAAAATGGGCTCAAAATATTGAGGAACCAATAATGTTGGATACATGGGAAAGAATCTGGGTAAGAAATGTGAAATTTACACAAGCTCAAAATCTGAGAGAAAATTTTTACAAGATGTTCTATAGATGGCATTTAGATCCTAAAAAGTTGGTTTCTATGTATCCGAATGTACAGCCTAAATGTTGGAGGTGTGGTTCTCTCGATGCTACATACTATCATATATGGTGGACCTGCCAAAAGGTTAAGGCATTTTGGATAAAAATATGGTGGGTCATGCAAAATGTTTTTAAAAGAAGGATAAAGTTTAGTCCTCAGTTATTTTTACTAGGTATATGTACTGACTTTACAGTGGTAGAGACCAATTTGATTCTGCACCTGATAACTGCAGCAAGACTGTTGGTGGCGCAATATTGGAAGAAGGAAGACTTGCCTACAATCCAAGAATGGACATTGAAAGTAACAAACTTAGCTGAAATGGCTAAAATATCGGCATATCTCAAAGATCATTCAAATGAGAGATATAAACGAGACTGGAAAAAATGGATTGACTATATACAAAATAAATACGGGACTAAGAAATTCCAGTTAGCCTATGCTTAAGATCAGAAATGATTTAAACTGTTAAAAGTCAGTTCAGTAAGAAGAAGCTAAGGTCAATCTAGAATGTCATTAATTTCTTTATTTCTTTTTTCTCAATAGATTTTAGACTGTGTTAGTTAAAAATCCATACCGTGTACGGGTTCTGGGAAGTCGGGGGGGGGAAGGAGGAGGGGGGTGGGGGGGTGGAGGGAGGGAGGGGTACACACAACAAAAAAAAATTGTACTTCAATGTCTTAATGATTGACAAATGATGACATATTTGTGTTTTTTTTAAAGAAAAATAAAAAAGTTCTGTTCATAAAAAAAAAAAGAAGCAGTGGGATCAGCCGACTGTGGTCAATCCTCCTGGGACAGGGGATAGGAAGCTATACACGTCTACTCCAGAGTTGGAGGGCCTCCTTCAGTTTCTCACTGTAGATGCCCCTATTGCTGCTCTAGCTTCACTGGCATTAATTCCTTCTGAAATTTCAGAGGGGTTGAAGGCTGAGGATCGCAAGGCCGAGACGGTCATTCGCAAAACTCATCAGGCTGCAGCTTGGGCCTTACGCTCTGCTACTGCAGCGTCCTTTTTTAATAGGACTTCTTTGGTTTGGCTTAAGCAATTACAAGGTAGACTTGGCCCAGAGGAAATGCGCCTTCATCAGGATATCATCAAGCTGATGGCAGCATTGGAGTTTTCTGCGGATGCCACCCTTAGTGCAGCAAAGTTTGCATCCCGGGGTGTTGTCTCTAATGTGGCATCTCGACGTTTGCTATGGCTTCGCCATTGGCAGGCTAATGTCAAATCCAAGTGGTGCCTAGCGTCCACACCCTTCAAGGGCGGCGCCTTGTTTGGTTCAGTCCTGGATCCCATCCTCATTGAGAGACGGGATAAGCGCAAGGTCCTCCCTTCTATCAGTGGTCGTGCTAACAGAAGGCAGCAGCCTTACAATAGGCGGCAGCCCTTTTGGACTGGGGACTCGGGATTCGCCCCTGCTCCCTATGTTCCCAACTACACCAGGGGGTTTTCCCAGGTGCAGGACCGTGGCCAGGACCGTGCCGGATCTAGGGATAGAGGTCGCCAGCAGAATCAGGCGCAGTCCCAGAATCCTTTCGGGGAGCAGGTAACCGGTCCTTTCGAAGGTACCGGTGACTCGCAGGAGGTAGGACCCATAGGGGGGCGTCTCCTGGCCTTCGCCCATCAGTGGGCGGAGCTCACGTCAGACGCCTGGGCCCTTCAGATCGTGAGACTGGGCCTCACTCTAGAATTTCTATCCATCCCCCCAAGAAGGTTCATCAGGTGCCCCGTGCCCAGGTGCCCATCGAAGCGGCGTCTCATGGACGCCGAGATACACCATCTTCTCACTATCAGGGCCATAGAACAAGTACCCAAGGGGCAGGAGGGCCTAGGGTTCTATTCCATCTTGTTCCTAGTACCAAAGAACTCCGGGGATGGAGGGCTATCCTAGATTTGAAACGGCTCAATCATTATATCAAATACCAAAAATTCAAAATGCAGTCTCTCAAGAGCATATTGGCCTCCATCCGCCAAGGCGACATGATGACTTCAATAGACATCAAAGAAGCGTACCTCCATGTGCCCATTCATCCGGCGCATCGGAAGTTCCTGCGGTTTCACTTCAACGGCCGCCATTTTCAATATCGGGCCTTGCCCTTTGGCCTGTCCTCGGCTCCGCGCACATTCACCAAGCTCCTGGCCGTGGTGGCAGCCTCCCTTCGCTCGATTCCAATACGTGTCAACTGTTATTTAGACAACATATTGGTGCTGTCGCCTTCTCGAAGCCAGGCCCTGCGAGATCTGCAGGTCACGATGGACTCACTGCGCAGTCATGGGTTTGTCCTCAACCTGCCCAAAAGCCACTTACACCCAACCACGTCCCTACTTCACCTAGGGACCATCATCAACTCCGTGACATGCGAGGTTTCCCTGTCTCCAGAGTGGTGGCAGAGCTTACAACGCCTGGCTCATCAAGTGCTGTCCCAGAGGCTGCTACCACTGGCGACGTTGTCCAAACTACTGGGGAAGATGATCTCCTGTATCAACGTGGTTCCCTGGGCCAGGTTTCATGCACGTCCGCTACAGTGGTTTCTTCTACCCTTCCAGAGAGCGCATACCAGTCATTCCCAGATCAAAGTGCGACTTCCGAGCAAACCCCAACGGTCCCTGCGTTGGTGGATGTCCTCCAGACTTCTCCGGGGATGCCCATTCAAGGAACCGGAACGCATCCAGGTCACGATGGACGCCAGCCTGGGCCAGTTTTCATGAAAAATGGGGGATTTTTGGAAGGTCTACAGAGTACAAAAACTTTTTTTAAAATTTGCCTCTTCAAAATCTTAGTGTGTCTTGAATTTGGAATGGTGGGAATATTTACAGGTTAGAAACAGGTTTAAAAGTGATAAGGCACGTTTCGGGATCTACCCAAACCCTCAGGGGCTAGATAAGATCTTGTTTGGTGGAGACAAAAAAATGTTATCGAAGATCTACCAATTTTTGACCTGCCAAGATACTAATGAAGAGATGGACAAAAGCCTTTTAACAGTATGGGAGAGAAACCTAGGTTATGAAATTGAAATGGGCAAATGGTGGGATCTATGGAATAAGACCATTAAACTTACAACATCTACTGCATTCAAAGAAAACATATACAAGATGGTTTATAGGTGGCACTTCCCCCCAACGAGGTTAGCTAAGATGTTTCCTGGGTTATCTCCATTGTGTTGGAAATGTGGAAGAAAGGATGGCACATTCTACCATATTTGGTGGTCCTGTACTGAGGCCACGAAATATTGGAAAAGGATTAAAAAATGGTTAAAAGAGGTTACCGGGGCAAACATTGAATGGAGACCTGAGAACCTGTTACTAAGCATCAAACCAGATAACATAAGCAGTTCAATATGGCATTTGAGCCTGCATATAATTGTGGCCGCAAGAATAACCTATGCACAATTTTGGAAATCCACCACTATACCACCGGAAGATGCTTTAATTAAAAAGATCTACGAATGTGCAGAAATGGACAGAATGACGGGTTGGCTGAGGGACAAAGGAGAAACAGAACATTATCTTAGCTGGAACCTATGGTATATGTGGGCGACTAGGAGAACAGCAGGGACTTAAAATGGGGAAAGTTAACATAGGTACCGTAATTGATCCCTGAATCTTGCAATGAGAAGATGTGGCTTAGAGACCGAACAATGAGGAAAGAAAGAAAAACCGGGCTGTGAATGACTGTCACCGTGGGGGGGGGGGAGGAGGGGGGTTGTATGTCTAAAACGGCATTTGTATCTGTATGTTTTACTTTATATTGTTATGTATGATTTGTCTTGCTTATGTCGTTGTATTTATGTCGCTGTATTGTTTTTTCTGTTTTTTAAAGGTAATAATGTTTAATAAAAATTATATTTAAAAAAAATAAAAAATCTTAGTGTGTCTTATATTCCGGTGCGTCTTATACTCCGAAAAATATGTTAGATAAAGATTTTATTTTCTAGTTGTGAAATGGGTACTGTGCTTTTAGAATCACTTTTACTATATTAAATTTTTCAGAACAAATATAAACCATTTCCTTTTTATTGTATTTTTTTAATCTGTCAAATCTCGCATTATTATTTATAATCATTCAGCTTTTTTTAAAGGCATGAATGATATTTTAAGCAGTTTATTTATATTTTATAGCCCTGAAAATATCAACAAAGGACCACAATTATTTTTCATATCTGTTATTTGCATTCATGAGCTATTATTAAAATAATAATACAGAAATGTTAATACAAGTAGTTACAACAATCATTTAGTGACTGTTCGAAGTTACAACAGCACTGAAAAAAGTGACTTATGGCCATTTTTCACAGTTATGACCTTTGAAGCATTCCCATTATCATTTTTATTATTGATTGATTTTATTTAGTTTGTCAAACATGTACAAGATAATAGGTATGACTATAAACATGGACATGAGCACAGGAAATGATTACAAATAAATGAGGACAGTAGGACTGGGACAGTAGACATGCTGGTGCGCTTATGTACCCCACCCCCCTTACAGACCTCTTAGGAATGGTGTGAGGTCCACAGTAGAGAGTTTAAGGTTGAAGTTGTGGGGGTTTGAGGAAGTAACAACGGAGTCAGGTAGAGCATTCCCGGCATTGACCATTCTGTTGTTGAAGTCGTATTTTCTGCAATCAAGTTTGGAGCGGTTTACCTTGAGTTTGTATCTTTTGTTTGCCTATGTATTATTGAGGTTGAAGCTGAAGTAGTCGTTGACAGGTAGGATGCTGTAGCAGACTATTGTGATCAGAATTTAGATACTTAGCAGCTGGTTCATACTTATGACCATTGCTGTGTTCCAAGTTCAAGTGTTTACAACCTTCTGACAAGCAAAGTCAATGGGAAGCCAGATTCACTTAATAACCACGTTGCTTAACAATTGCAGTGATTCACTTAACAAATATGGCAAGGAAAGTCATAAAATGGGGCAAAACTCACTTAACAAATGTCTCACTTAACAAAAGAAATTTTGGGCTCAATGGTGGTTGTAACTTGAGGCCTATCTTTAGGTTCCTCCTAATTTTTCCACAAGGTGGCAGTGTCTACTTTCTGCAATCCAATAGCTTCCATGTTTAGCTAAGAGAGTTTACAGTATTTCTCTAAATAGAATCAGCAAAGTGATGTATAGAAAACAAGAGCCATAAGCTAGTTACTAAATACTGATGCATTGGAAACATTCTAGATTGGGGAAATAGTGGCCTCAATCCAACCAAAGTTAGTAATTTGAAAGGAGAAGATGTAAAGAGGTAGAGAATCAGAAGGAAAAGTAAAACACTTAAACTAGATCAACCCAAATATCTATAATTTCAATCTAGCATCTGACTGTCCTTCTCTGGGCTCAGAAGCTAAGCAGATCCATCTTGGTTGGTACTTGAATGGGAAATCACCAGGAACTGTCAGAGCTATAGATTAATTCAAGAAGCAGAAAAGCATCTCAGAAGGCAAAGCAAAACATTTCCATACTGAAGAAAGAAAAGATTATTCATTTATTTTATTGTATTTTGTTCTGTTTTATTTATATGGACCTATTTATGAAGTTGTAAGGGAGGAGGAGAAGAGGATGACCAAGAACAAGATGGATGGGTTCAGTTACACTGGTGATATGCATATATCTTTGGCAGACCTAAAGGACTAAATTAGGAGCAATTCATTGTGGGGGGAAATCTTGGCTACCAAGAGTCAACCTTAATTTAATGGCACACGATCAATCAGTCATCTATAAAATTATCAAGAGCTGAAGACAGCTTGAAGGAAACTTTAGCTTTTGTGCAGTTGACTTACAAACTCTACGTGGCCAATTTAATTCATATGATATTCCCATAGAGGATATTAAAGAGAAAACTATACAGAAGCCACCTTTATCAGAGTATTCAAAGATATATTTAAAATTCTGTCCTTGCATCATTGCAGTTAATTCCTATTGACAATTGCTTCCCAACTAAAGGCGGCTATGTTTCTTTTCAGAGACAGCTAAATAATCCTCTATTCCATCTCCCAAAAATTCATTACCTCCGTGGACATATTTTTTTTGGAAGGGATTAATTAAAATGATTTTCATTTTCTTAAAATATAAAATTGAGATACAGAAACATAGGGCAAATTCACAATGTACATAAGTTTCAAGCTGTCTTTCTGAACCTAATGCAGGGGTGTTGGCCCTTTTTGGACTTAGTGTGTCCAAAATTTGGAAAATCCCTAACTTAACTCTGCTGACATGCTACACAGACACCGACAGCGAGAGAGAGACACACATAAAGACATGTTTCAATATCTAAAGAGCTGCCACAAAAAGAGGGGGTCAAGATATTCTCCAAAGCACCTGAAGGCAGGGCTAGAAGCAATGGATGGAAACTGATCAAGGAGAGAAGCTATCTAAAACTAAGGAGAAATTTCCTAACAGTGAGAACAATTAACCAGTGGAACGGAGTACCTTCAGAAGCTATGCATCCTTCATCACTGGAGATCCTTAAGAAGAGATTGGACAACCATTTGTCCGAAATGGTTTAGGATCTTCTGCTTGAGCAGATGGTTGGACTAGAGGATTGCTAAAGTCTCTTCCAATTCTGTTATTCTGTTACTCTCTTTCAGCCTATCTCACAAGGCTGGGAGAAAATAGGAGAAGGATAGAATGTTGTATGTAAACTGCCTTGAATTGCACAAAAGAATGGTAGGATTTAACAACAACACAACAATTTGTAAGGGTAGAGACAAATTTTGGTAAGGTGTTAGCATTTAAAATTATTTGGAAATTCCAAAATTCCAAGATTCCAGGAAAGCAAAATACTGTTACAGTGAACAGGCAAAGCTAAAACGCTGCAGTATTTTTTTCCTTCCTTCATGTTGTGCTATAATTTGAGCATACCTTTGATCACATTTGCCATCAGTATTACTAAATCATAAAAAGTGTGAATTAGAAGGTACTTGATAGGTCATTTAACAGGCCAGCTATTTAGATTGTTGCTCTTCTATTTCCTTTTCTTTGCATAACAGCCCAACACATAGCAGTTGGATTTTCCTGGTTTTCAAAGCTAGCAAACCTTTGAAGTTGAACATGTAAAATAGTTTGACTCCTTGGGCTGAATTCTGAGGGTTATGAACCAGCTTGTGTTAACAGCCATTATTAGCTAGGTGAAGTAACTATGCTATCAACTCCATATCTGTGAGGCAAACGTTTTCAGTAAGCACTGCAGGGTCTATTCAAGAACTGGCTGATTAAGTGTACCATTTAAGTGTACCATTTAAAAGGCCTACCACAAGACACAACACCCAGAAAATAAATAACTAGTCCTCAAGACATCCCTTGCTCTATGACTTATGATAATGCTTCCCAAAATAGATTCTAATGGTACAGCCAAAAGGATTTTGTCAACAAACATGCTGATGTAAGGAAAAAATAATAATAGCCTGGTTATTAAATTTATAACTCAACTTTGTATTTGTGTAAATATTCAGAGTGGCTTACAAAAGTCATAAGGCAATACTTGGGAAATCTCTATATGAAAAAAGATTGCTTGCAGTGTGGGCACAGTAACTGAAAGACTGCATTGTGTGTTTAGTTAGGATGATGACTCCTGTCAACAGTCTCAGGTGAAGATTTAGGCACCAATACAGAAGCAAGGATAATTATTCCTGCTCTAGGTTAATTATTTGCATTTAGTGGAAGGAAAGAACAGCATTCCTCACATGACTTTCTCTATAACCAATAAGAAAACATAGAATGAAGAATGGCATTTGATTTTCTTTCAACTTTTTCAAATGAAGACTTTTGACTCTCTCGCTCCTTTCCAGCGACTCCTGGGTAAGAATTTCAACCAGGACGTAAAGTAGTAAAGAACTCAAAATGGATCCAGACAAGAGTGAACCATTCCTGGTAAATTGCTCACTGAATACGTTTTGCATTTACACATTATTGTGATATTAGTAGCCTTCCTTTCCTCTGGGAATAGAGACTTGTATTGAATAGGACTGCATATCCTTTAAAATTAAGGTAAAGGTTTCCCTCGCACATACGTATGTGCTAGTGGTTCCTGGCTCTAGGGGGGGGTGCTCATCGCCATTTCAAAGCTGAAGATCCAGCACTGTCCAAACATGTCTCCGTAGTCCTGTGGCCAGCATGACTAAATGCCAAAGGCCCACGGAGCGCTGTTACTTTCCCACCAAAGATGGTTCCTATTTTTCTACTTGCATTTTTATGTGCTTTGAACTGCTAGGTTGGCAGAAGCTGGGACAAGTAACGGGAGCTCACTCCGTTACTCAGCGCTAAGGATTCAAACCGCTGAACTGCCGACCTTCTGATTGACAAGCTCGGTGTCTTAGCCACTGAGCCACCGCGTCCCATATCCTTTAAAATTACAGGTTTGCAAATTGGGGTGCTTTTACCTAATGGACAAGCCATCTTTCAGCCCCATCCAGCACAGAAAATGTCATCCTAGCCTTACATTTCAAGCACAGACTATCTGTACTTTTCCTCGGCTTTCAAATTATTACATGTAATTTTTGAGAACCACAGATCTGGCCATGGCAACTCCAGTCTTAGTTTCCATCATTTATGAACTATTTCAATGTGGTCTCTGTGGGATTGTCTAAACCTGCAGCCAAGGTTGCTAAACTCTTTCCTTGTAGAAAGAGTTTTGGCTCGTGAATTTTGGAAGCAATTCAACTCTTTAAAACAATTTATGTTTTGTTCCTAGTGTTTCTGAAGGATTGCCTATATGAGTTGCCTATAGAACACACACGCTCTCTCTCTCACACACACAGACACACACACTTAATTTATTTATTGTGTCTAAGGCACCTGATCCCCTCCCCTTCCGAGATTCGAAGGCCAACATTTGATGGCCAATATGCTGGTGTTTGATAGCATGGCATATCCTGTTTATTCTGAAATAAAATAAATCACAACCCAGATAATTGTGCAGGACATCTAATGTGGTTGACCCAGATCTATCTGCTTGCACCTCACCACCAGCCCAACCCCAGCTGTCTGAGGTAGTTGCTTCCTTCTGCCTTGTGGCAGTGCCAGGACTCAGCTGGAAAAATCCAAGATGCCCTCTGTCTCTCCCCCGCCCCTCTCCTCTTAGTCAAAGCAGAAGCTCTTCGGCATTGGCTACTTCCCTTTCAATCCCTAGAGTTGCACATTCAGCAAGTTATACACATGCCCATTTCCCCAACCATCAGGCGTTCAAGAGTTACCACTACAGAGGTTTAGTTTCCTTTATGTGAGAGAGTACTGGAAATCTGGAAACTGACTTTATTTACAGCCTCTCAAGCAGAGCATAAGTAGAGGCAAACAGGCATTCCTTCTGTACTGCAGGCAGATGATCCCAAGATAACAAGGGAGGCTCACTGCCAAGACGGCATCCACCCTCCCCAACAAGTTTACACTAATTCCACCAAGGAGCCCTCCATTCTCTCTCGTCCTGCTCATTCCAGCTCCAAATTCTTTCTCACGCATACAGGCTGTGTCTCTCCCTTCTCCAAAGCCATCATAGCAACAGAACTGCCTCCATGTGAGACCCTCCTTGTTCATAAGCATCATTCTTACTCCTATGCAGTGGTGGGTTGCTCTTACTGTTGCTACTGGTACGCTGCTCACGGGGCCACACATCCTGTTCATGCACACGGGCTGTGCACAAGTGGGCAATCCACCGCCCCTGAGACACCTAGCTGCTTGTTGCAGGCCCTGCACGCTGTGTGTGTGCGCGCAATTGACTGGTTTCTTTAAAAACAGGTATAGAACGCAGGCAAGCGGGTGGGCCAAATGAGCCACCATACCGGTACGCTATCAGCTGCTCCTGGCTTCTACCGGTATGGCTGGACCAGACCGGACTGTGAGAAACCCACCACTGCCCCTATGGTATAAAGTCACTTTTAGCAAAAGGAAATTTATTGATGGTCAAGATCTGGCCACTGCCTTCTCTTCTAGATAAAGTTTATCTTTTCTTTAAAAAAATAAAGACTCTTCTAGAAAGAGTGCAAAGAAGAGCAGTAAAGATGATTAAGGGACTGGAAGCTAAAACATATGAAGAATGGTTGCAGGAAGACAGGACAAGAAGCAATGGATGGAAACTGATCAAGGAGACAACCAAACTAGAACTAAGGAGAAATTTCCTTGCACTCAAAACAATTAATCAGTGGAACAGCTTGCCTCCAGAAGTTGTAGATGCTCCAACACTGGAGATTTTTAAGAAGAGATTGGATAACCATGTGTCTAAAATGGTATAGGGCTGCTTGAGCAGGGTTTGGACTAAAAGACCTCCAAGTCCTTTCCTACTTTGTTATTCTATTATTCTGTTCTGTTATTTGGTAGCAGAACAGCCAAGGGCGTGGACTGAATTATTCATTTATTCATTCATTCTAATTCTAATTCCAATTTAAAATGCCTTTAAAATTGCTTTTGGAGACCTTGCAGTTTTCTTGTGCCCACTCCTATGGATAGATAGCTCATCTATTTATATATATATTTCCTATAACCACAGGAGATGCAAATGCAGAAAGTAATTTTTTGAACGATCCTCTCACCCATGAAATAAGAACAATCATGTAAAGAACAATCTGAGTTGCTATTTGCCACAGAATTGTTCCTACATAGTTACTTGAAGCAAAGCAGACAGGAATTAAGTTTCTAGCCATTACCTTCTGCCTTTAATTCAATGATTAAAGTCAGGAAGGAACAAAAACTTGGGAGTTTTCTTGGATGTGGAAAACCCTATGTTATGAAAGATGATGATAATGATGATGATGATGTTGATGATGATAGCTGTGGGTCTGTAAAGCAATGAGGTCACTAAAAGAAATAGGTGTGGTTTGAAAACCTTTTTTTCATATATGGGTCAAGGTGATTTTGTTATACATCCTCCAACAATTTTCAGAATATTTTGGGATTAATCTAAAAATCTGGCAAGATTGAGGTGCATAGAAGAAAGAGAAAGCAACAGATGAAGGGAATAGACAGGGTCAAGAGATTGTTGAAATGTTCTTGAAAGAGGTAAAATTGGTAAGGATTTACCCATAAGATTACCGAGAATTAAGTGCAATTCAGTGAAACCTAACTGGCTATAACGCCTGTTTCATTTTTATTGATGAATGGAAACATGGCAGTATGGTTGGACCGATGGCAGCTAAATTTGATGATACAATTTTGGAAGGTTCTATATAAGCTTCAGACAAGCAATTTGGGTTTGCTCTCTATTGCGGAATGGGACAACTTGCCATGTCCAACCTGCCATTGAAAAACTCGCTGGGGGAAAAGACAATTCAACAAATACAAAAGTTAAATTAATTTCGAAGGCACTGTGGCCAATAATAATAAAATATAAATCAATACAAGAAATACAATCGTTTCAATGAAAATGTGATCACCAATAACAAAAGTATCTGAATGAAACGATTAATACAGCATTGAGTTGTCCTGTAACGAGTTAGCTCCAGCAAGTCATGCTGAGTTGGCCATGGTGAGTTGTCCTAGACCCCTCTATTATCTTGTCCTAGACCCCTCTAGCTATGGCTACCTCCCCTATTCCCCCTGCAGAATTCAGCACTTAAAAGCCAAATGGGCTATATCAAAAAAGGAAGAATTCTTTATTTAACCACTGGTAGACGCCATCTTTTTTTATACACCCCAATAAACTGGACTACTCTTCCAAGCATTCCACACAAATATAATTGATGATGGTCTCTCAGAAGAGCTCCTACAGGCCACCACCTAAAAGCTTGGGAAGAGCTATGGCATTTATCCAGGTTTACACAATCAACAGATTACATTTGTCCATATTGCCAAAAATGACTGAGGCTGCTCACATGGAAAATAAATATTTTTGAGAGCAGGCCTAACACTTTCCAGAATGTAGACTAAAGCTGGGAAGGTTGTTTATTCCCAGGCTGTGATTTCAGGTTTTAATCAGTTCTAAGTCCTCTTATCTGAGCCAAGAAGATTTTAACATCATTTTCTCTCTGATCTGCCCTTCCCCCATTTGTATTTTTCTTTCTTTCAGACTTTCCATTTGGTTTTATTTATGTAGACATGCAAGCATGCTAAATTTCAGAGCTTTAATTTGTGGCTTCCTGTCTCCAAGATTGTTCTGAAGTAGTTCTCATGTGGCCATTCTTCCAGTTAAATATTTACACACACATAAACTGCACATAACTTTTACTTAGGGGCAAACACTTAATGTAGCTTTGCTTCACTCTTCAAGTTCTACATATGGTTCTTATCATGGCAACATATTGAAAATATGTGCCTAGCAAACACATTGTAGATATATTTATACAAACTATTATGTGCTTATCTTTGAGGCATTTACTATATATAGAAAAAAATGGAAGATTAGATTTCCTGTTCTCGTTGCTTGCCTTAAGAGCCCCTTCTGTATATTCATCATGTCCAGCCTCTTGTTTTAGAGTCAAGTCTAAACCCTTTTGTTTTTTCTGGCTGTAGCTACAATCTTCATAGTCAGTTGAGTACAGGTAGTCCTCAACTTACAACAGTTCATTTAGTGACTGTTCAAAGCTACAACAGCACTGAAAACTTACTTATGGCCATTTTTCATACTTATAACCATTGCAACATCCCCATGTGATCAAAATTTAGGCATTGGGCAACTGGCCTGTATTTATGACCATTGCTGGGTCCCAAAGTCATATGAATTTTCATCGTAATTACAGGTAGTCCTTGACTTATGACCAAAATTGAACCCAGCATTTACATTGCACCCATGAGCCCTGGGACATTGCAACTGTCATAAATATGAATCAGTAGCCAAGCCGTCTGAATTTTGTTCATGAGTCCATCAGGATGCTGCAATGGTCATAAGAGTGAAAAAAGGTCACCTTTTTTTCAGAGCCATTGTAACTTTTAATGGTCACTAAATAAACTATTGTAGATTGATTAAAATTGTAGAAAAATTAAAATGCACATAGCATTAATCAAACCAGGAGAAATTTTGATCACATGACTACGGATATACTGCAACAGTCATACGTCACTTTTTTCAGTGCCTTGTAACTTTGAACAGTCATTAAATGAACAAGGATTACCTGTATAGCAACTTCCTGCATCTTTTTTTCCTACTATAAAACAACTAAATTGATCCAGAAGTCACACAACATGCAATGTGCTTTTTCATGCATAAAGAAGTGCCTCTAATCACATACTACTACTTTTGGGTTGAAATGATTTTCCAGTGACATTACTGTTGCTCGGGGATTGCCCAGTTGGGGGCTCCTCTGTGTTCCTATTAGTTGCCCACTGAAATGGTACCCATTTATTTGCATCTGGTCACCCACTTTCGAACTGCTGGGCGGGCAGGAACTAGACTCTCTGACGGGAGCTCACTCCGCCCCATGGCAGCAGCAGGTCTCAAATGCAAGCCTGTCAATCATCAACCCAGTGTTCTAACCTCGTGAGCCACCGCGCTCCTCTTTGATCATGTGAAGATGCCTCAGGGTAAGAATACTCATGATGACTCCTGGTAAGAACACATTAAATTAACATGCCCACTCAATCCCGTGCAAGGCGTTTATATCAGAACATGTCTTAAAAGAGTTCAGGTGCACCTAGCAGAAAGACTGCACAGAACAACTCTGTGTATTTCTACTCATAAGTAAATCATTCATTCTTCAATTGGGCTTCTGTGTAAGGGTAAACAGAGGGCTGCAGAGCTGCTCACAGGTGTTCTTTGCACCTTTAATTTGCATTCCCCATTCATCTAGTATGTTCCTTTGGCACAAAGGAAAAGCCCAAAATACTAAAAGCCATATGCAGGAAAAGTAAAGAGGAGCCAAAAAATGGGAGTCCCGTTTTATTCAAACTACAGTATGTATCTGTTTTTTCCCCTCACTTGAACTTTACAGAAAAACACACACACACAAATAAGGCTTTGTGCTGCCCTGAATGCGGTCCACAGTTACTGGTCCAAGTAAATATCAGCACCATCTCTATTTGGGAAACAGAGAACGAGCTTGTTGAATGGGCAGCCAGTAGCTGATTCTGATAAAAGCATGAGATCTGCAGATTTATCAGACCAACATTCTATTACTCTTGTTCAGTTCCCTACCAGGACATCAAAGACAGTCTGCTTCGTTACTGCTAATAAACTACACCATTGCTAAGGTCCCACGGTCATCATTGGAGCTTAAGAGACATTGCATTTGGGATAACAAACTTTGTATTTGTGGTTTGAATTTATGTCATTGTCATGCTTATAAATGCCCACTTGCCTGAAAGTAAATCTCTACTGGAATAAGAATATATGTTGTAGATCAGCGGCCCCCAACCTTTTGGGCACTAGGGACCAGTTCTGTGTAGAGAGATTTTTTTCGCAGACTGGAAGTTTTGTATACTGTCTGTATTCTGCAATAGAGGTTCCACTTGTTTGTGCATCCCGGTTTCAGATATTCCGTGGACTGTGCAGTTGGAGCACAGCACCCCTGTTGTAGATAATTCCCTTGCCTGGATATTATACAGACGTTACATTCGAATAATCTATATGGGCTGTATGGATGTATGTATTAGTATACTTTTTATGCTTATTTGAATATGGCTAACTCTAAGCAGCTCACAATAATCAACAAGCCACCAATACAAGTAAAAGAAATAATAACAAAGAAGAACATCACATCATACAACATTAAATCCACAGTGTCATCATTCCAAGGCTTGTTTCATTTTGTTTTCATGTTTTTAGATATTCATGTCTTTCCATTGTTCTTACTTTGTTTCTCACATGTACATAAATTGCACATGCTTCAACTGTTTTATTTACCAGGGAGAAATAACATTTTCTTGTAAATGGTTAACAAAATGTTGTTCTCCAAGTATTCCCTTGGGTCAAGTTAAGATTATACACCTGATCCCACAGTTAGGAAAATAATGTAAGAGCTAAGGCTTAGATGCAAACAATGTCTGATTTACAAAGAACAAAATGCAAACATGTGTGGGTGATTTCGGGGAAGAAACGGTGAATTGAAGACAGCACTGCTAAAAGAAAAGTCACCAGCCACAGTAGGATGAAGAGCATAATTCCTCTGTCTGGACAAGGAAAGGACTAGAGCTCACTCACAAATGCTCCAGATAGTTGCTCCTTTTGAGGAGATCACAAGACAGTGGTACCAAGAAAGTGATTTTGATAATTTTCTATATTGGATTTTTACAAAAGAGGCTTGTTAAATCTTTGAAGAATTTTCTGAGAAGATACAAAGAAAAAATGAAAAGCAATCAAGCTCTAACACATTATTTGAAGGAACTAAATATTAAGATAAATAAATAAAAGGAAGGAATATAAAGTTGGTTTATTTAATCAAGGTTAAGTAGATACATTGTTATCTCAGGTAACCCTTAATGAAACTTTGCTGATCCGGACAGAATTGATGTGGTTTTAAAGATTTGCTTATGGATAAGACATGAGATATGGGAAGCAGAGATCATTTATTGTATTTTAGAATCAAGTGATAAGCTACTAAAATTGTTTCTATTTGTGATGAATGGAAAAATCATTTCCTTATATATTTTTCTCAATATTGTTAAGTTATGAATTTACAATGATTTTGTCCAAAGTAGGAGCTACAATTTATGTAGGTTCATTGATGTTTAAATTCTCCTTGCGCTGCTGTTCTACCAGAAGAACTAATTTTGCTGCAAGTCAATTTAATGTTTGTAGCCAGAAATACTTTATCACTCCTCAAAACTCCAGCAGTTCAATACAACAGTGATGAAAGAAAAACAGCCTTTAATAAATCATTATAATCTCTTGCCAAGTTAAACAAATCCTAGCATGTGTAGCATAGCCCTCAACCTTGAAGAGACCTCTCACATGGATTATCAGTGACCTTGTTACTTCACTCCACAAATCTTTTTGAACTGTCAGGTAATCTACAGCACACTATAATAGCCACATTTTGTGTTATTTCCTATGAATATGGCCTTGTATCAAAATATTCTGCTAACCACTTTGGAAAATGATGTTTGCCTAGGCCAAAATTTGAACAGATCGTGACATTTTATACAGTGACTATTGTAATGCTGAACAAGTATCACGGTGAGGGGGCTTTTCTTTTTCTTGCATCAATAATGTTTGTAATGTTTGTTTGTTTGTAATGTTTATTAACATTTGTAGGCCGCCCTTTTCCCTGAGGGGACTCAGGGCGGCTCACATAAAATCAGGAAGGGGGGAATACAAACAATGACGTAGACACATATAATAAAAGTAATAAGCAACATTCATTCATCATTCGGGAGGGGCGACTATCCTTGTCCCCAGGCCTGACGGGCTAGCCAGTTCTTAAGGGCTGTGCGGAAGGCCTGGACGGTGGTGAGGGTACGAATCTCCACGGGGAGCTCGTTCCAAAGGGTCGGGGCTACTACTGAGAAGGCCCTCCTCCTTGTAGTTGCCAGCCGGCACTGGCTGGCCGATGGAATACGGAGGAGGCCCAATCTATGAGATCGAATTGGTCGCAGGGAGGTAATTGGCAGAAGGCGGTCTCTCAAGTACCCAGATCCACTACCATGCAGGGCTTTATGGGTGACTAATAGCACCTTGAAGCGCATCCGGAGATCGACAGGTAGCCAGCGCAGCTCGCGGAGGATAGGTGTTATGTGGGTGAACCGAGGTGTACCCACAATCACTCGCGCGGCCGCGTTCTGCACTAGCTGAAGTCGCCGGATGCTCTTCAAGGGCAGCCCCATGTAGAGCACATAATAACTTTGGTTACCATACAAAGATACAAGCGCCAAGGTGATAAGAGCCAAGGTGGCGCAGTGGTTAAATGCAGCACTGCAGGCTACTGCTAGATCAGCAGGTCAGCGGTTCAAATCTCACCGGCTCAGGGTTGACTCAGCCTTCCATCCTTCCGAGGTGGGTAAAATGAGGACCCAGATTGTTGGGGGCAATATGCTGACTCTCTGTAAACCGCTTAGAGAGGCCTGAAAGGCCTATGAAGCGGTATATAAGTCTACTGCTATTGCTATTGCTATACAAACATGCATTTTTTCCCTCATTTCTCTTGCTGAAAGTTGTAGAAATAGCAGTATGTCATTTTATCTTTAGCTATGGAATTCTTAATCTTTTCATATCAATATGTGGGATTCTTATTCCTTCCATATTAAGCAAATTACCTCAGAATTGAATATCCATAGCTGCTCTGGAAATGAGGAAACAATGGGCAGCTAAACATGGCTCTATGTTGCATTTTCCAACTGTTATTCTATTCTATTCTATTCTACTCTACTGTTGTTTGATTTTGACTGGATGTATTATGAGAACCCATAGCCAATTTGACTGATTTAAGAATTATTCTATTCTGTTCTATTCTATTCTATTCTATTCTATTCTATTCTATACGGTTAAGCCAGTTAAAACTTAGACTCACACATGAGGCTAAGCCATAATGTTGTTTGATTTTGACAGGATGTATTATGAGAACCCATAGCCAACTATGATTTATTTAAAAATTATTCTATTCTATTCTCTTCTATTCTTCTAATTTCCTACCAGTTATAGCACCTTACTTGGACTCCTTTTCCTTGATAGTATCCATATGCCAGAGACAGGGAGCACAGTTGGAGTCCTTCCCAATCTTTTTTTTAAGGGGGAGGTAGGGTAAAAATAAGGCCAAGAAGCAACAAGAAATTAAAGAGCAAATCTTAGGATGAAGTACACTGAAGAAAAGTGTACATTAATCTAATTCTACTTAGGGTGAAAAAGCTTTTCTCCACCCAACCTTCAGGGGAAAGCAGATGAAGAACATAAGGTGATGGCGAGTGAAGCCACAACGTGAAGTGAGCAAGGCCCAAAGAAATCTATCTTGTTTTTTTCAAAATAGACATACAAAAGCAAATCATTATGCAAAGATAATCCATGCCACTAAATTCACTGAAAAGTCCTTAATACAGTAATCCCATTTCCTTCTAAAATAGGCACATGGCAAATGTGTCTTTCCCTCTCTTCCTATCTAAATGTGACAGAATGGGCATTTGTTACTTTCCTTTCAAAGTCAAGGGCTGAATTCTCAGTCTCGTTCTGCAGACAACACTGTTCTATTTTTAAAGCTAACACAGTAACTTCGGTGTCTCCTAAATTGCATTACGTTCGATATTAAGACTTAGCTTCACCTGTCTGTATTATGGCTATCGTTTAATTGGGGGGAAAAGCTAGACTATGTAAACAAACAAAAATGGAGCAAACGTGGAGAACTTGTGATTAATTTATTGACTGATTGATTGTTTGATTATATTTGTTAAATGCGTCAATCAGATACTTCTGGACTATATCCATGCATCTATTTTAATTTCTGCTTGAGCTGAATAAGGAAGCAGAACACCATGTTGTGTTAAAGGCTACTTTGAGGAAGGCTAAAATATTTCATTTATATTTAGCTATAGTAGATTTTCTACCACTTGTGTCTTTCTTCCAAAATATTCTCTCTGGCATGGTTTCAGTATGAATTGGAGTGGGGGGAGGAAGGCACTGAATTAGGAACATAACTTGACAAAACTTGATTTCATACCATTGCTCATCAGGACACTATGAATATTAGGAGCTGGAAAAGAAACTCAGCAATGGGAGTGATGCTTTTCTGACCTTTGACCCCTCTTCCTACACTGTGGTATATCCAGTGTGATGTATTGTGGCTGATATATGTTTAATTTTAGAGCAAAGCTGGGTAATGTGCAGACATTCAAATGGGAACTGGAATGTATCATCTGGAGGGGAACTTTTTCCTAACTTTGTTTTCAAGGCTTTGCTTCATGCTGATATTTAACTGCAAGAAATTTTGAAAAACAATTCAGTGGCAAAGCAAAAACGAATCTCAACTTTATTGTTTAATCTCACAGGGTTGTAAATTATAAACTTTGTTTTAATCTTTGGAGAAGTCTTTGTATTTCATTTTGGTTTTTGAGAAAGGTACAAAGATGGAACTAAACGGATCCATTCAGATAATATAATTGAAAAAGCTGTGAGTGATCCCTTCCTTTCTAAACTAGTGATGTCACTGAAAAGACCTCTTCACTATATACAATTTTGCCTGGAAGTAGCTGTCCACCACTCCCAAGTATTAAAATCTATATATGAACTCCATAAGCCTTTGTGATGTTGCTAAGGATTTCAAAACATAATTCCAGCCTCCCACATTAGGAAGGAGATTTTTTACAGAAATTTATTTTGAAAACTGGAATGCTTTGTTGATAATTTTATTGTATAGAAGGTGAAGGAGGGAACAAGAGGGTCAGCTAAATTGAATTTAATATTACCAAGAGGGAGGAAGTGGTCATTGAAGTGAAGCCAGTAGGAACCTTGGATGAAGGTGATCACATGAGCCAAAAATTCACTATATTAGAATTTAGGCATGGAAAACTGCAGATAGCTAGTTAAGTATTCTAGATTTCAAGAGGCCTTCAACAAACTAAATCTTTCATATTTTGGAAAGTTTCCATGAACAAAAAATGCTACAGAGGAAAAAAGATCAGGAGAGCTGAGTAATTCTGAAAAATAGTTTTAAAACTTAATCACCAATAATAATAAAGATGGGGAGGCCACTAACAAGGCCAACATGGTTGCATGAAAATCTCTCTAATAAACTAAGAAACAAAAAGGACGAGTGCATGAAATGAAATGAGAAATCAAGAAATGAGAGCCAGTTTGGTGTAGTCGTTAAGGCACTAGGCAAGAAAGAAAGAAAGAAAGAAAGAAAGAAAGAAAGAAAGAGAGGGAGGGAGGGAGGGAGGGAGGGAGGGAGGGAGGGAGGGAGGGAGGGAGAGAGAGAGAGAGAGAGAGAGAGAGAGAGAATGAATCAGGAACTAGCCCATATCTCCAACAAGTCCAGTTAGAAAAGCTAAGGTCAGCATGAGCTGAGATTTGTGGTGAATGTCAGAAAAAGGGGCTTCTTTGGGTTTCTGCAGAGGGCGACAAAAATAAAGGAAACGGATGCTCGCTCTGCAGGTCAAAATAGGTAAGGCAAGAGAACACCTAGCAGCTTTGAAGGAATTCAAATCTCCTGTACTGGATGGAGCCCATGGTGGTAACAGAACTGCTAGATGTTGTCTTAGAGCCCCGAGGAGAAGGGAGCAAACCCAAAGCACAGAAGATTGGAGAAGAGACAATATTGTTCCAAATGGGAAAAAGGAAATTATAGACCATTTAGCAGGATACTAATATCTTAGAAAATTCTAAAAAGAATCAAGCGGTGGGCTTGCAATTATTTAGAAATGAATTAAGACATTACTTGAATTAGGATGGGTTTATTAAAAACAGCTTGCACCAGACAATGTATTGTTCTTTCATATTGCGACTAGATAAGCGGACCAAGGGAATGTTGTAGGTATACTGTACTTAGACCTCTGTAGGGAATCTGATAGACTATAGTCTCCATCTTAATAAACTAGATCGATTTAGGATGTTTGTCACTACTACCAGATGGATTTGTGGTTGGCCAAACGATCATAACCAATACATGGTTCTCAATAGGTCTATGAAAGTGATGGTGAACCTTTTTTGCACCGAGTGCCCGGAATCAGCTGTTTTTTGGCACTGCCGCACATGCGAAGGACAGCTGATCATTGCGCGCAAATGTGCACCAGAAACCCAGAAGACAAACAGGCAAGGCCAGGTGCCAGGTGACATGGCTTTGTATGCCACTTTGCCATAGGTTGCCATAGTTTGCCATAGGTTCACCATCACGAACCTATGCCCGGAATCAGATGGTTTTCAGCACTGCCGCAGATGTGAAGGACAGTTGATCATTGTGCATGCATGCATGCCAGAAACCAAGAAGACAAACAGGCAAGGCCGCGTGTGCCAGGTGATATGGCTTCACATGCCACTTTGGGCATGCGTGCCATAGGTTTGCCATTACAGGTCTATGATCACATAGTGGGAAATATACAGTGGAGTACCTTAATATTCTGTTCTAATCCCAGAACTCTAAAGCACCTTGATAAATAATTTAGATGAAGGAATAGAAGGGGTGCTCATAACATTGCAGAAGATACAAAGGAAGGCATGTATATTGCTAAGTTCAGAAAGCACAAAATTCAGCATGCAGAATTTCTTACGATTCTGCAATTTGGTAGGAAAAAACAGATGCCAACGTACATGGTATGTGGTACGTGACTCAACAGTAATACTTGCCAAATGAATCAAGGTGCCCTTGCAAACTGTAGCTTTAAGTAGAATCCAGCAGTTTGATACAGCTGCAAAAAGAGCCAATGTAACTTAGGATTGCAGCAAGGAATAGTATGAAAAGAACAGCAGAAATGATAGCACTTTTCTATGCTGCATTGGTCAAACCACATCTGGAATATTGTATCCTTTTATATTGCCACAATAGAAGAAAGATGCTGAGAAACTGGAAAGAATGCAGAGAAAATGGACAAAGCGATGGGCCTGGAAGCTAAATCCTATGAAGAGT